>NC_058123.1:1675000-1817500 GCF_914725855.1 Thunnus albacares
GTGTGTGTGTGTGTGTGTGTGCCTTGTTGTATTGTTACCTGTACCATATAACGTGGCTGTGGCTCCATCTACAATAAATCATCTTCTGATTAGGAATAAACCTGCATCCTGTGTGTGAACTGTCCATAGCTGAATATGCTGCTACGCTGCTTTGACATACAGCATGTTGGTATTTAAGTTTGTTGTCTGTTGTGTGTAAAATATTCTAAAACTGGTGTAAAATGTCTCTGGCCATTCAGATTAATACAAAAGTCATGAATGTTGCGCAGCATTTAATTTGACGTCGTCATATAAACTTTCTCTCAGCACCCCCAACTCTGACTGACTTCCAGCATCCCCAAATCCAGGACCAGGACAGAATCCCCATCACTTCACCTCAATCTGAGTTTGAACGATCCGCCACCTTTCCAGCATCCAGCATAAACTTTCCCAGAGAGGCTGAGCAGTGTGATACCTCAATATTTAGATCATATCCTCTGGACCCCCTTTTTTGTCAGCCAAGACAGCCCCACAATGTCCAGAAACTTCAGCATCTCAGAGTGTATCTCATCAACTCCTTGTTTTTAACTCCCCCTCAGTGACCTCCATCAGAGACATGGAGACATGTTCTCCTCCTGCTCCTTCTGTGAGCACAGAACCTGCAGTGCTTCTGGTCTCCTGATACTGTCTGCTGCTTCAGCATCCCCTCATCAGCAAATGTTCAAAAGCCTGAACAATACAGTGACATTATCTTGACTTACTCTCCATGTGTTTTGGAAAGAGGAGGTGGATCCATGATCCTATTGTTCTCTACGGATGCAGAGCTGGAGTCAGGAGATTCTGGTCTCTGGTGCTGGATCCTGATACAAACACAGTACTGATGAATTCACAACAGAATAACATTCTTCCAGGATAAAATAGTGATTAAAAACATATTTCAATGTTAGTGTTTTAATACAGATAATAAAATTCTTAATCAGAAATTCCTTTCAGTCAGGTTGAAGTTGATACCTTCCAGTGTTAAAATGTTTAGGTTGATCCATGGACTCTTCATGGACACAGCTGGGATCAGGAGATTCTGGTCTCTGCTGTGCAGGATTTCAGGAACAACTTCACCTACTTCCAACGTCTGTGGAGAAGAAAACAGTCTGAAGTCAAAACTCAAGCATCACTTTGTTGTTGTTGATGGTGGTGTATGATATTATTTTCTACAGTCTCTCTGTATCTCTCTTGTAAGTAATCTATATTATACAACAAATATATATTTTTATATATTTGTTGTTGTAAATGTTAATATTTTTATCATATTTATTTGTATTTATATTTTTGTATAGATGTGTGGGATTATGTGACTGTTTTTGTGATTATTTCAGACACTGATAATGTGTTTTTATCTTGATTATGTATCAAGTCCTGCCATGAATTGTTCATATAATGACGTCAGCATGATGCAACTCATTTGGTGTCTATATAAACTTTACTCTTTGTCATGATTGCTAATTGCTTTTTACAGTCAAACAATTTTTGGTTTGCTTCACTTTAAAGAATCCATATACAATTTAAATTCTATCAAGAAGTTATTTAAGTTTGGGAAAGGTAATGAGTGCTGGTTAACAGTAAGAATTTATGATCAAATTTCACACTTGTTTTTTGCTTTTGTATCATTAAACATTAATTTTAAGTCAATTGACAAAAATTTCAGGCATTCAGCTTAAAGACCAATCCACATTGAGCCTGATCCTGTGGATAGCCTGTTGCAGGAATTAATAATAATATTAACAACAAATAGAAATAAAACATTAGACTATTTTCAATAATAATTTTCTACCTGTTGTATAATGACAAGTCAGTTATTGACACTCCCTAAAAACTCCCTCTGATGGTTAAAGGAGTCAGATAACCAACTTCAGACTGACTTCAGCACAGAGAAACACATCTGCAACAATATAAAACATGAAAACATAAAAGTTGTTGATGGATCATCAATACAATACAATAATGTGACTTCCTGCAGTTGAAGTGACAACAATGCAGGTGCAGTCCAGATGCAGCTGTCTGCTTCATGTTAACATGTTGAATGTATTTTGTCCAGAGAGTGGAGTCATGTCTGTTATGTTATCATTGTTTTATTATGATGCTGAAATGTTTTCTGTTTTTGTCTTAACGTGTCATGTTGTAAGATCGATCCAATAAAGAGTTGAAAAAAACGATACAGCTGTCTGCTTAAAAACTAATAACCTTCTAACTGAAATGATTGAAATCCACCAGCAGTTCAGCGGGCTACTTAAAAGACTAATCAATCAATAATTATCTCATAATTGATTGTTTCATGGCTGCAATGATTCAGCTCCTTCATGTAAATAAAATTAAATCTTAAAATCACAGAGTTGACTGTTTCTCTCTTGTTCAGGTGTTTCTCTGTGGACAGAGGTCTCTATGAAAACTACCTGGAATCACTGTGAGTCCTTTTACACTAAAACAGTGTTGTAAGAATGAGACGTCTCAGTGTAGACATAGAGACATCAAACTCATCAGAGGTTAGGGCTGCACAACACGGTAAAAAAAAAAAAAATCATTTTACGATTATTTTGCAATTACAATAATATTTGCAATTTTAGTGGGAGCGATCATCTTTGCATCATCATTTTAATTTTAACGGGAAAAAAATAGTAAAATGAGGATGATTTCATTTTTGCGAGAGTCCAAACCATTGTGTTCTTTTATGTCTTATGATTTGTAGACCAGGCATCTCTGTAGCTCCACAATATCTCATTTCTAAAGATATACTGTCATATTTAACCTTTAACAAAAAACTGCAGCTGCTGCAATTTGGATATTGCTCTTATCCATATTGTGATATCAATACCATTTTGATTAACCATGCAGCCCTGGGTGCATACTTCAAGTCAAGTCAACTTTATTGTCAGTTCTATCATATGTACAGGACATGTAGACCCTGCTGGCATATACAAGCACTAAAATACAACAAGGGTTTTAAATACTAGGATAAAACAAAATGCTACAAATGTAGAACTACAAATGTATGCAGATGACACCATTGTGTATGCACATGCAAAAATAGCTGAGTTAGCTGCTGCTAAGCTAACAATTGCATTGGAAAGGATCACACATTGGCTTGATCAATCATGTCTGAGTCTAAATGTAAACAAGACAAAAGGTATGTTTTTCTCTAAGACTATGGTACAACCTCCTCACGCTGATATTCTCATCAAAGGTGAAAAAATCGACATAGTTACTGATTTTAAATATCTTGGTGTGACACTGGATCCAAATTTGAACTTCAAAAAACTTGTTAAAAAATAGTTAAAACCATAAAGTACAACTTTTTACAAATTTTAGACATATTAGAAACTGTCTCTCTTTGGATGCAGCCAAGATATTTATGCAGCTATTCTTTCCTATATGTCTTATTGCATCACATGTTGGGGGCAGGCTGGAGAAACAGCCATAAAACCTCTTGAGTCCTTATACAAACAAATTCTAAAAACTCTGGACAAAAAGCCAATGCATTTCCATCACTGTAGGGTTCTGGAGAAATACAATTTACTGAGCGTTGAATTTTAGATTATTTTCAAATTTGTGCCTAGTTTATAAAATGTTAAATGGTTTGTCCTCCTCCACTATGTGACTTTGTGTTCACTCGCTCAGTAAGTTCTATTAGATCCTCCAGAATATCCTCTATACAAGATTGAACCATTTCATCACACTGCATTTGGACAGTCAGCTTTCTCTGTGAAAGCCACATCTCAGTGGAACGTCCTACCTGATGATATGAAAAACTGCAGTTCAATCAATACATTCAAGGCCAAATTAAAAAATCTACTAAAGACCAATCAGCTGTGTGACCACTGAGTCTAAACTCCATCTATGGTCTTCTCATTAACACAGGTAGTCTTGCTTTTAATTTGACAAGTTTACATTATTAATTTCTAGTTGACATTGTGGGTGTATGTGATGTGTTGTTGCTGATGTGTAGCTTTGTATTTTGTATTTTGTATGGTGTGTTCTGTGTGTTTGCAGTGCAGTGCATATTTTATGTTAAAAACTGTACACTGTCCCAATCAATAAATACAATCAATCAGTCAATCAATTACAGAACTTTATCTGAAGCTTCAACTTGCAGCAGCTTCAGTAGAGCTTCCTCTGGAGCTTCCTTCTCCGAATATTTCTTCAGCTCAAACATGTCCACATCTTTTTCTGATAACAGTAAGATGGAGACCAGAGCTGACCATTGAGCGGGAGACAGTTTATATTATCAGTTTATTTTTCCTGATCTCAGATACAGTTGGATCTCCTTCACTAGAGAACAATTACTCGGTCCATTGGGACAGTAAAACAAATTGATGCGTCTGTCTGGAGATGGATTCTCCCTGATCTTCTTCTTCACATAATTTACTATTAGCTGACTTCTATAAGTCTGGTTGGTCTGCAGGGAAAGGCCCAGGAGGAAGCGAAATGTTGGTATTGATGGGTGACAGGACCACATACAGAGCTGCCAGAAACTCCACTATGCTCTGATGGACAAGCTAAACACCTTGTTCCTGTCCTTCTCCATATGATGCTCCTCTTCAAAGATCTGTGAGAACATTTGGGAATATTCAAAGACTTCATTGGACTTACTGCTGCCATCTTTTAGGTCTTCCTCACAGAGGGTCGGGTTGCCTTTGTCACCATGTCAACACACTCAGGAGGGATCTGATTGGCTGCTGCAGGTCGTGTGGTTATCCAGAGGCGAGCAGAGGGAAGCAGGGTGCCCTTGATGAGGTTTGTCAGCAGCACATCCACTGAGGTGGACTTTGTCACATCAATAGGCAACTTTTCATTGGCACTGAAGTCTAGTTGAAGCAGCTCTCATCCAGTCAATCCAACACAAATAAAAGTTTATATTCACTCTTGTCAAAGTTTGTGTTTCCTGATGTCTGTAATGTTGTGAAGAACGTCCTGTTCCATGTAGCTGATTTCATGGATACATGTGTGAATAAGTTCTGCAAAACTTGCTTCTTTCCTTTGTGAATTCAGCCTGCTAAACGTAAACAGGAATATAAGGTGCACATCTTGATTGGTTCTTTTTTCAGCCCAGTATTTGTATTTGTATCTGTATTTGTTGAAGCAGCAAAATTACTTGTATTTGTATTCAAAATAACGTGGAAAGCGGCTTAAAAATCCTGTTTTTTTTATTATGCTTTTAATTTTAGAAAATTAAAGTGTTACAATAAGTGTACATGAATAAACTACCTTATGAAGGAGGTCTCCATACCGGGTCTTGAATTGGAGTCTCCCAGATCATAGACGACTGTGCTGATTACTGAGCTAAAACTTTACTCACTGCCTCATTGCAGACAGACCTCTACCTATTTATACACCCATAACACAGAGACAGCACACCATGTAATGTGTAGGGATGAACTTCAAAGGTGACTCTTGCTTTGCACTTTTCATTTTTTGCCTATTTTTTACAGCCTAACTTTGTGGTAAGGAGAAGGGGAACAACAGGTTATGGAGAGTCCCTTGGGAGCACTTTGCTTGTGTCAGTAGCTCAGCTTTATCTCTGGGGAACACCCCCAACTCCAGGAGTGATACGAACCGACCAAATATAACCAACCTACACATTGGTAAAAACAGACCCAAAAACAAATAATTTTTAAAATATTTGTATGAAACAAATATTCATAAAAAAACACAATTTGTGTTTTGTTGAATAACATATTTGTATTCAGGCACACCCCTACTGTGTAGATATCATCCAGAATCTTTGCATCCTTCTTTGTCGTCCACCCTTCTTTTATGTACATAAAGCTGTTCTGGAGGTTAAGATGGAGCTTTGTTTGTAACCATGTGATGGCTCATAGAAGCTGGTTTATCTGTGTAGAATAATATAAAATAGCCAGAACAAAGTGTAAAGCCTTGCTACTGAGTAGCCTTGAAGAGATTATTTTAAATAGATAAATAAATAACTGGATCTCAGGCTAATGCTCCTTTTAAACATGTTGACAGGACATTATCTCTGTAGTCATCAGCTTTTTCAGTCATGAAATCTGCAACATTCCTGGGATTGTCAGTTCTTTAAAAGGTTATGTAGCATTGGGAAAAGGTCCAACCTGCCTGCTGTAGAAAGACAGGCTCTAGGGATGTGTCATTTTAGGACAAAGCAACACAGGAAATTAGATGTATGATATTTAAGAGTCTTCTGTGGTTGGTGGACTTTTTTCACTGACAAAAAAATCTTCCAAAATGGTCATGCTTTTGCTTGACTCAAATTACAAAGAAATATTAAAGCCTACTTGGCTGTTTTCATTTAAGTTCATCTTTACTTCTGGAGAGAAGTATAGATCAATACAATACAGGTATGCTGTCAATGAGGAAATTATAGCAGAACTGAGTATGTGGGTTGTGCCCATGAAAAATTTGCCAAATCTTCTCTGCTAATGCCAAACAGCTTATTTTGCTGTTGCTATTGACTCTTGTTTTGAGCTTCTGGTACCCCCAGGTGCTGCCGATCAGACACCTGATCAGCAGCACCTGTAAGCATGGGCCCTGCTACGGTGGTCAATAGGTATCTGCTCCAAGAATTGGCATACCACGTTTGACTGATCTGGATAGGACCTGTGCGATAGGGCAACTTCAAATCGGTGTTCCGCAAAACCAAGTTGCGGCATTATTTGGAGTGAGCCCTTGTACCATCTCCAAAGTCTTCAAGTTCCATATAACAGGGGATGTCAGAGACAGGCCGTGAAGTGGGCGTCCCAAGAAGACGACAACCCAAGAAGACGACAACCCAAGAAGACCGTTTCCTCACCCAGTCAGCACTTAGGTACCATAAGCTGTCTTCTACAGATTTGCAGTCAAGGTTTGCAGGATGATATGGCCGATGGCTCTCTGCCCAGACAATCCAGAACAGACTGCACACAGCCAATCTCTGGTCTCATAAGGCTGCCAGGACGCCTGCCATGACTGCCCTTCACTGTCAGGCCCGTTTGCGCTGGTGTCGGCAACACGTGCACTGGAACCTGAACATGTGGAGGAATGTTATGTTCAGCATTGAGTCCAGATTCTGCCTATGGCAGTTGGATCATAGGGTCAAAGTGTGGAGAAGATGCAGAGAATGCTATGCTGATGGCTACACCGATAGAGTAACGTCTTTTGGTGGCAGCAACTCTCTCACTGGAAAAATGAGGCTTGTCCTCATTGGAGGCAATCTCAATGCAGAGAGATATCAAGATGAGATTCTGCAACCACTGGCAATCCCATATCTCCACAGTCTGGGACCGAACTCTATCCTCCAAGATGACAACGCTTGCCCCCAAAGAGCGGGGTTTATCAGAGACTACCTCCAGAATTTGGGAGTGGGGAGGATGGAATGGCCTGCCAGCAGTCCTGACCTCAACCCCATTGAACACTTGTGGGATCAGCTTGGGCGTGCTGTTCATGCCAGAGTGACCAACACAACCACGTTGGCTGACTTGTGACAAATGCTGGTTGAAGAATGGGATGCCATCCCACAGCAGAGTGTGACCAGGCTGGTGACCAGCAAGAAGAGGAGGTGCCAGGCTGTTGTGGCTGTGTATGGTTCTTCCACACGCTACTGAGGCATCTGTTTGTTAAATGAATAAACTGTTAATTTGCCAATATGTCTTGTTTCTTCAAACTTCAATCATCCAATCCACCAAACATCAAACAAGAGTCAATGGCAGAATAAGCTGTCTGGCATTGGCAGAGAAGATTTGGCAAATTTTTCATGGGCGCAACCCACATACTCAGCTCTGCTGCTCATGCCACAAATGCATGTTCCTTACAAATGTGGCACCATTTCAAAGGGAAATAAACAGGCCTTCCAATGGTGTAAGATTTATTGCCAAGAGGCATTGTTACAACAAAGAAATAATCTACCAAACACAAATTTCCTTACTTTTTGTAGTAGTTTAGTTACTTTGATCAGAACTGACTCTGAGCAACAGTTACAGAAAATGTTCCTCTACTAATTAGGAAACATATCACACAATAGCTTGAAAAGAAGCATGAATGAGGGGGCCACTAAGACTTCAGAAAAACTTGTGTCGATCCACCACAAAACTATCAGACACCAGCTGGAACCCCTGCAGCATTCTCTGGTATGAGGATTTTTCTCCTTTCAGCTTCCATCTGCTACTGCATTTCCAGTTTTCACACCTTCAGTAAATTTGCCTGAATCTCAATTTTGATGGATCACTGGCCTGATGCACAACCATTATGCCCAGCACACTTTTGGTATTTTCATGGCCAAGTGTGCCAGATGCACTGGTGCTGCACTTGGATAAAGGGTGGGATCAGAGAGAATACATTATCGCACATTATAGGTAGGTATGTTGGAGGTTGTGACAATTGTGGGCAATCATATTCACCACTTCATCCCCACCATGATGCACTGACTGTTTGGGAATCCTGCAAAGAGTTTTCATCAGAGGAAACTGGTTGTTGTCTTGGATGTAAAAAGTTTCAGATATGAGTTTACCAGCAGATCTGGTGTGTGTAATTGTGCCTTTACAATGCACCACATCATTCCAATAGAGACTGAAGATAGAACAGATTCCTGCCACCTTCAGATGGCTTTACCATTAGTGTATATACACAGGGCTCTAATGTTTTTCCCAAGGAGTTTGTGTGCTCCTAAATAAAAAAAATTAGTAGCACAGTGAAAAATGTTCAAGTAACACAGAGTTTATTAATGGGTCAACTTCTCTGCAGTTTATCTTTCACACTAAATCCTTAGTTTGTCTTACTGTCTTTAGCCCATTGTCAGCTACCACCTGCTGCTGTTTCTGCTGTGCTGTTTGTGTGTGTGTGTGTGCGCTCAGGTCTTTGTCAAACAGACTCAAATTTAAATACACTGATGGCAGCCTCATGCAAGATCTGTAAACTGAGTATCAATGAGAGAACAGGAACTGAACTATCATTCACCTTCTTGTGCTGGACCACAGTCAAGAAGTTAATTCATTAGTAACAGTCCATATAGCGTATTTTAAACTAGAGCTGCAGTTGAATAGATTCAGCTACTTTGGCTCACCACTACCAGAGTGCCACTACCCTCTGCCTCCTTATGGAGGTGCTGAACAGACTGGTGACGGTCAGATGGACAGCAGTTGTGGGTGACATTGAAGAAGAAATGCAACTAAAATAACCAGCCATGAGCAGCTGCTGTCAGACTCTGTCAGCGCTGGAAACACAGAGAGTCTGCTGGAGATATGACAGTCACTAGAAGTACATTCATGGCCCTTTGTATGTGTGGTATCTGTGTTATAGCTGAGCAAACGTTAGCAGCTCAGCACCAAGACGCTGTCTGGTGTGTGTATGTGTGTGTTAATATGTAGCCACAGCTCAGCTATTCATCATGGTACCGTCGTCAGCCCTGAATATCTTGTAAAGCTCTGAATATAACACAGCATAATAACTTGTGGTGTGTTAACTGCCACAGAAAAGAAATGCATCTTTCGTTTATTAGCATGACATTGTCTCTCTACCGTCTCTTATCAGGCTTGCTAACGCTATCTGTGAGAGGCACAAACTGAGGCTACAGTTATCAGTGTTGTGATATTTATACTTGGCGGCATTTCTTTTCTGTGAAACTACTGTACTGTTAAAACATTGTACATTATCTGACTACTTAATACTAGTTTTCAGACAATTAACAGCGGGGGGAAAAACATTATGGTAGGTTGTAATCTTTACTTGCACACTGTGCTCATAGATTTTTTTTACAGTTTGCATATATCTAGTTTTAGGGGAAAATGCGAGTGAAATACTCGCACTGTAGAGCCCTATTGCAGTAAATATGGACATCATGACAGCTCCCCAAAAGTGAAGCCAAAATATCTGCACCGCCCCCTGGTGGCTGGCTGCAGTAAAGGTCATATGTCCTGCCCCCTCCATGTTAGCGGATGGGACATGATCCAAACTAAAAAGTCAAAGTACATGTCAAATAAATTTTTTCCTAAAGATGGCTTCTGTCATTTTAGGTCATTCTTATTACACTGATGTTTGTTCAAGTGTTAATTTTTTGTTTTTAATTAGTGATTTGACGATATAAAAAGGGGGTGTGACATTATGATTGACAGCTGTGACAGCCGCTCTCAAAGCTCTGTCAGGCTGCAGGATGGCTGAGGGGGCGTGTCCTGCAGGTTCCCACCACTTGACTCTACTGCACAGACTCTGGCTCCAAATGACATCACAAATGCAAGATGGCCGCTCCCAGAGAGGAAATATTTTGGTTTCACTTTTGCACAGCGGTGATGATGAGATGCTTCGTCCGTATTTATATACAATCAATGGGCTTTACAGACAATCACCAGGGTAAAGTAAAGGCTGTCAGTACAGGATGCAGCTGTTGTGGATGAGAGATGCTGGTAAGAATCACTCATTAATCTGTATTCAGACTCGCCACAATGTATCCAGAAAACAACTATCTGGAAAGTTTAAAAACAAGCAAAACATGAAAAAAGCAGTTTGTGTGATTTCAGAGAGGTTTATACATGTGAGCCTTCACTATACTGTGTTCAAATATGACAGAACATACGAGCGCTGAGCTTTCGACCTGCTCTGAGCAGGTGAGTGTTGGACGGCACGAGACACACTCATTGTTGGTACCAGGATTGCAGTTTGCTGCTGGATTGAGATCATCACACCCTCAACTGCACCTCTCCTCATACTGTGGTGGCTGGTGAATCACCAAGATACCAAACCAGCTTCAAGGATACTTAACTTCAAGGATAACAACATGTGAATCTTTGAGTGTCTCTTCAGTGTCACGATTACATCCAGAATAGAATCTCCATTCACAGTCAAGACTCAATTCAATAAATAAAAAGTGGGCACTATTTTCAGGCTCTTAGTGTGCTCTGTCTATGTCTTTATGTTTGTATTTAAATTGATCTTTTTATAATCTAATTTAATTTTATATTAATTGATTTTATTTTGTTTGTTATTGTGTATTTATCAGTCGTTCTAATGCAAAGCATTATGTAAAGCTTTATTATTATGTACCTCAGGGGTCAATTTTGGGACCAATCTTATTCTCTTTTTATGTGCTACTATCACGTTATTGGTAGACATGGTATTTCCTTTCACTGTTATGCTGACGACACTCAGCTGTATGTCTCAATTCAGCCCACTGAGCTCAGTATGCTGAGTTCTTTACAGGAGTGTAGATGTGAGAAACTGGATGTCTAAGAATTTTCTTCAATTGAACTCAACTAAAACAGAAATCCTTGTAATGGCTCCAGTAGTAGATTCAAATTCAGCCATACTGGTTAAACCAAGCAGACTCTGATAAAGACTTACTGTAGAGTCGATACATGTTGGTCTGCTTGGTTGTGTATATGCTCGAAGAATAAATTCACAATATTTCACTTGGACAGACACCAGGAAAGACTTCTTGGATCTTGTATTTTTTACTTTCACCTGCCTCAGTAAAGAGCACCTGTCATATGAGCCATCAGAACTTTGCAGCGCTTCCTGCTTCCATTGTAAACTAACAATATTAATATTTCAATTTATTTCAGTGATAATGTTGGTTGGAATTTAGGGATAGATTGAGTTCATTAAATGTTTGTTAGAGGCTGCTGCATCTGTTGCATTATCATTTTTTATGTGATTTTCTTGCTAAACCAATTCACGCATACAATTTGTAATGTAGCCAATAAAACTTCAGCATTTCAGTTACACTATCAAGACTTTTATAATATGATTGTGAGATTGTAAATCACATCTTGGCGGCACTATATGATGTTATGTTGGTGAAACATTGACAGAGCATAAAGGGCATCATTAAGACATAAATATAACTACACTGTCAGCACAGAGTCTCATACAGACCAATGTCACACTGTTGCTGCTGTTGGTTGAAAGCTGCATTTGAACTTAGTTGTGTTCATGTTAGAGAGGCTGTGTGTGAGAATCAGGTCTCATCATACATGCAGCTGGACGTGTGTGAGCAGCTTCACCTCAATGCTGTTGAAGCCTCATTAATTAGTATCAGTTGAAGTTATTCTACACAGAAGGAGGACTGTGACCTTCGTCCTCCACCACTCCCAGTACAGTCATGATAGAAAGAGATCTCTTCATGGTCCATATGAACCGCAGGAATGATTACAGCGACCAGTAACTGCTTTAATGCACATATGGACGCGTTAGTACTGTTTTAAGAAAAACTTGAAATAATGTGAACGAGGAAAACTCACAAAATAATCTAAACAAGTGTCCTCAGCAGCAGCACTGAGGGATTGATTATTGATTAACAGCAGTAACAGTGAACCACCGAGAGACAGAGTCAGGTCGTCTTATTCCTACAAAACAACAATAACAAACACAATCTGATGAAACAAACACTGTTCTGCTTCTTACCTGTTCAATCTGATCCCTGTGAGGTCATTTCTTCTGATTCTTCAATCTGAATTATTGATCAGACTGTCACTCCTGCAGCGCTGCTTCCTGCTCTGATAGAAAAGGAGGAAACTGTAAAACAGGAGGTGTGACTGATACAACAGCAGAGGGTGAAGGTTTGGTTTCAGGAGCACAATGAAGTCTGGGTAATATTCCAGAGAGCAGGTTTAACAAACTCTGAGTTGGAAAACTAAATCTCTCACAGGTGTCCAGCTGGGTTGAGATCTGGTGACTGTGAAGGTCGTAACATATGTGCCGTCTTCAGTGACAAGATGCTTCCTACTAAACCTGACAGTTGCTGTTGCTAATTAGCTCATTTTGTCATGAAAAAACTTCTGTTGAGTCTCCAAACTGCACACAAGCTCCCCGTCTGACTTGTTTCTGCTTTATATGCTGAATGCCTGAAAATACTGTATTTTGTGTAATTATTATTATTATTATTATTATTATTATTATCATTATTATTTGGAGCAATTACTAGTTTTTTAAATGACTATTTGTGTTCAGTGATAGATTGTAAGATACAGGTAGGTAGTTTTTTTAAAGACGTGTTCTCTGTTTTACTTGAAAAGTGAAGTTATTCCTTTAGGTTTCTGCTGGTGTTATAAAAAGTGTGTATACATGACTTCACCTCTCAGCACTACATTATATATTTGTTGCTTTTTACCAAAACATCATCTCAAAATGGCTGAAGATGATTATCTGGAATAGAAGGAAACTTTGAATCACAAAGGTTGTTTTGTTTTTTGACTTTTCTATAAGTTAGTTTGCAAAACTGTAAAAACAGGAAACAGATATGTGTACAGATTTAAGTTTTAAATCAGATTTAATCCAATTAAAGGGGATATTAAAGGACATTTTAGCTGCAAAGTGAAAATCAGCTCATCATTCACCAACAACATACTTTTGGCTGCTAGCTGAATGATCAAACATTATTTATCCAACCACAAACACACACAGTGAGTTAGCAGCTGCTTTCCTTTAAATTACATAAAAAATGAACTGAGTTTGGTTGTTTGGTGTTTAGATTCAGTTGAGGTGAATCCAAACACTTGAAGTGAACTGTTCTTGCTCCAGTGTGAAGGAGAGTTTTTGATTATTGTATCTTTAATTCTGGCTCTTTGTACAAACATCCACCATGTCAAAAATAAATCATTTTAAATTTAAAGATTCCACCTCCTGTCAATGACAAGCTAGAAGACAAACCAAAGCTCCTCCAGCAGCTGCAGGGAACTGAAGCAGAAATTTTACCAACATTTGACAGTTAAAATTTGCTGCTTTTTGTCTTAAATTGAAAAAAAAAGGTTTGTATTTAGATGATAGTTTTAGTGTGACATGAAAAGTGGAAAACCATCTGCAGCAGATGTTCTGATTTTCAGAAACAGAAAAGATGATTAACAAGAGTGGAAACAAGAAAAACATCATATTTATTCATTCTGAATGTTCTCTACTTGTAATGGCTCCAGTAGTAGATTCAAATACAGCCATACTGGTTAAACCAAGCAGACTCTGATGAAGACTTACTGTAGAGTCGATACGTGTTGGTCTGCTTGGTTGTGTATATGCTCGAAGAATAAATTCACAATATTATTTCACTGAAGACGGAGTGCCTCTTTTTTTTCCATGCTTGTCTACATCACTGAAGGACAGATACCAGGAAAGACTTCTTGAATCTTCTTTTTTGTACTTTCACCTGCCTCAGTAAAGAGCACCTGTCATATGAGCCATCAGAACTATGCAGCGCTTCCTGCTTCCATTGTAAACTAACAATATTAATATTTCAATTTATTTCAGTGATAATGTTGGTTGGAATTTAGGGATAGATTGAGTTCATTAAATGTTTGTTAGAGGCTGCTGCATCTGTTGCATTATCATTTTTTATGTGATTTTCTTGCTAAATTAATTCACGCATGCAATTTGTAATGTAGCCAATAAAACTTCAGCATTTCAGTTACACTATCAAGACTTTTATAATATGATTGTAAGATTGTAAATCACATCTTGGCGGCACCATATGATGTTATGTTGGTGAAACATTGACAGAGCATAAAGGGCATCATTAAGACATAAATATAACTACACTGTCAGCACAGAGTCTCATACAGACCAATGTCACACTGTTGCTGCTGTTGGTTGAAAGCTGCATTTGAACTTAGTTGTGTTCATGTTAGAGAGGCTGTGTGTGAGAATCAGGTCTCATCATACATGCAGCTGGACATGTGTGAGCAGCTTCACCTCAATGCTGTTGAAGCCTCATTAATTAGTATCAGTTGAAGTTATTCTACACAGAAGGAGGACTGTGACCTTCTTCCTCCACCACTCCCAGTACAGTCATGATAGAAAGAGATCTCTATGGTCCATATGAACCACAGGAATGATTACAGCGACCAGTAACTGCTTTAATGCACATATGGACGTGTTAGTACTGCTTTAATAAGAACTTGAAATAATGGGAACCAGTTCTTTAAGGAAAATTTACAAAATAATCTAAACAAGTGTCCTCAGCAGCAGCACTGAGGGATTGATTATTGATTAACAGCAGTAACAGTGAACCACCGAGAGACAGAGTCAGGTTGTCTTATTCCTACAAAACAACAATAACAAACACAATCTGAAGAAACAAACACTGTTCTGCTTCTTACCTGTTCAATCTGATCCCTGTGAGGTCATTTCTTCTGATTCTTCAATCTGAATTATTGATCAGACTGTCACTCCTGCAGCGCTGCTTCCTCTTCTGTTAGAAAAGGAGGAAACTGTGTAAAACAGGAGGTGCGACTGATTAAACAGCAGAGGGTGAAGGTTTGGTTTCAGGAGCACAATGAAGTCTGGGTAATATTCCAGAGAGCAGGTTTAACAAACTCTGAGTCAAACCCTGAACTGGAAACAGGAAACAGATATGTGTACAGATTTAAGTTTTAAATCAGATCTAATTCAATTAAAGGGGATATTAAAGGACATTTTAGCTGCAAAGTGAAAATCAGCTCATCATTCACCAACAAACTACTTTTGACTATTAGCTGAATGATCAAACATTATTTATCCAACCACAAACACACACAGTGAGTTAGCAGCTACACTTGAAATAATGTGAACCTGTTCTTTAAGGAAAATCCACAAAATAATCTAAACAAGTGTAAAATTAGCTGCTTTTTGTCATTAATGAAAAAAATATATTGTATTTAGACAAATGAAAACTAGAAAACCATCTGCAGCAGATGTTCTGATTTTCAGAAACAGAAAAAATGATTAACAAGAGTGGAAACAAGAAAAACACATTTATTCATTCTGAATGTTCAAATGAAACAATGCTAGAAAGAAGAAAACATGATTCTTTAGTGAACTGCAACCTGTGATGATGGATCTCAAGTAGACACTGAATCTGCCAGTTTGATCAAATAAAAAAAGACATTTAAAGACGTGTTGATGGGCTGCGGGAAAGTGACAATTATAAACATCTTTAGCAGAACCTTGACAGCTTTCTGCACTTCTGTTTGCAAATTACAGTTTATAGCAGCTTAAATGAGAAGAAAATAAAGGCAACTTCTGCTTTTAACACATTTTTTTCCAATTAAAACGACAAGAATTGAACCAAGAACCAGAATTAGAACAGAAAACCATAAGCAACACATTAACAACATCCTGGTGATTAATTTAATTGTTGGCAACTAGTTGATTAATTGATTAATTGTCGCAGCTCTAAATCAGTACATTCACAACAAATATCAGATTGTACAAACGCTGATCCATCACAACCTGTGTTGATCACAGCAGACGTCATCCAACATCACACAGTCTCTGATAAAACACACATAACCACCATCACAACAACAATAACAACAACAACAATGAAAAAACAACAATCTGTTCAAAAATCCCAACTTGTTCCTGCTTTATTTTACTGTAGAAATAACAATATGAAAACACTGCTACAATATTCAGCAAAACATTACATAAAAAACAAACAAACAGCAGCTTTATAACTGTTTGTGGCAGTGCTTTATCTTGTTATCAGAGTCTTTGTCTCAAAGTCACTGAGGTTTGTACAAGTTGTTTGTGTTTCCCTCCTGCGTCCAGCAGAGGTCAGTATAACAGCTCACACAGAGAGGACAGTTTGTTAAAGGCAGGGACAGAATGCACTTCTGCCACAGCCAAGCAGGAAGCTCCAGGCCTGAGAAGTGAAGTCAATGTGGAAGTGCCTTAAACCTGCAGTCTTTCTAATGACCAGCAGGTGGAGACTCCACTAGTTGCAAAAAGAAAGTCTGGTTGTATGGAGGTCTATGAGAAAATGACTTTTCACTTGATTTATTACCTCAGTAAACACTTTCCTAACGAGTTTATGGTCTCAATTGCTAGTTTCAAATCTTCAGAAATTCAGTTCGTAAATTATGGCCCCATTTAGATTGAAATAGACAAGACGCTACCACAGCGACAACATTGAATATGTAACGTAACCATGGTGTAACCTCAGATTCACAGAGTATAGGTGCAGCTGCTGCTATTTCAGTGTTTTCAGTTCATGAAAGTTAACTGTAACATTTTAGTCACTAAAAAAGTCCTGTTCAGTGTTTGGTTGTGATAAAAGACCCTCCAAGGAGTTGGTTCAGTTTTTCCAGTAAATACATTTTATTTTAATGGTTTTAAGCCTGTTTTTCACTAGCGAAAATTAGCATTAGCATTATCACAGTTAACCATAGACTGTAAATGCACCGTGCTAACCAAGCTAGAAGCTAGCGCTAGGGTCAGCTCCTCGTTCAAATATGGTCACCTCTGGCTCCAAAAATCAAAGATGGTCAAATCAAATCACCCTGTCACCACAAGATCGAAGTGCAGAGACTTGTGGACCTTGTCTGTGCATCCCTTTTGTATGTCCATCAGTGATGACAGGGGGTCAGTGGAACTTCGTCCAAATCCATCCTTCCAGCCCAAAGTCATCACCTCCTCGTTCAGGTAAAGGGTCATTCGCCTGAGGGCTTTTTTCCCCCGTCCTAACACCGACAGGGAGGAGGAGTGTCTTCACACCCTGTGGCCCCGTGCAGGCGCTCTGCTGTTATGTGAAGCGCATGGCGGCTTTCAGGAAGTTGGACCCGTTGTTCGTCTGCTAGGGTGGTCAGGCTCAGGGGGCCACTATGTCTGTGCAACGGCTCACTCACTGGATCTGTGATGCAATCCACAGAAGTAATGAGGTGGTGGGTTGTCTTCCCCCAGTGGGTCTGAGGGCGCACTCCACCTGGGGCATTGCGTCCTCTATGGTGCTTTTCAGAGGTGTCTCAGTGGAGGACATCTGTTTGGCCGCCTCATGGGCTTCCACTTCGACTTTTGTGCAGTCATATCTCAGGGACATGACTGCTGGTTCAGTGTCTCGTTCAGTGCTTGGTGCACTGTCTGGGGGGACGTCATCTGGAGAAGACTAAGGTGTTTTGGTAGGCGCACAGCTTGTTGCTGGCTTTTGCAGTCCAATGCAAGACCCTCAGGCAGGCGGTGGTGCTGTTTCTTGGTTGTGGCTGGGTTTGGACTATTGTCAGTTTGGGCTCAGCTGGGAGTTCATCTCATCCCTAACCGCCTTCGCATTAGGTTTTAACCAATAGCAAAGCCTGTTAGAGGGCAGAGCACGTCCAACATAGAAATAGTAGTTATTTATCTGAGTATTTTAAGTTTGTTTAAGTCACATAAACATGCTAAACAAGTAAAATAAACTACAAACTGTCAAAAAATGGCAACATTTATGTTAAGTTTGCTGTCTGGTAATTATCACATCTATATAGGTAACTTATATTGGTCGTGCTGACGTGCTACGGTAAGCGTATTGTATCATTTCCGGTTGCCGACTGTGTCTACTGATAGCGTTGTTGCTGCTCTCATCTCTCATCTCAGTTGATTTTCCTATATATATCACATTACTGTGGATTAATTGTGGATTAATATCTGCTGTATATTTAAACTTTCGCTAGTTTTACACAAGCACTCTCAGCGCTTTTCTCTTAGCGACTTTTCTCGCTAATCGCACAAGTTGTTAGTCACTTTAGCTCTGCAGCTAGCACTAGCAGCTAACTTAAACTAAGTAGTTAGCGATGGCTTCTCTCTCTCCCTCTCGTTCTCCTACTCTCTCTTGCTCGGTGTGTCAAATGTTTAGTTATTCCTCTGCCTCCTTTAGTGATAGTGGTAAGTGTAATAAGTGTAGTTTATTTGCAGCACTGGAGGCAAGGCTTAGTGAATTGGAAGCGCGGCTCCGCACCATGGAAAAACAATCAGCTGCTAATATAGTTAGCCAGCCCCTAGTATCCGGTGCGGGCCGACCTAGCGTAGCTCCCACTCCCCCGGCAGCTCCCGAGCAGCCGGGAAGCCAGGGCGGCTGGGTGACTGTCCGAAGGAAGCATAGCCCTAAGCAGAAGCCCACGGTTCACCACCAACCAGTTCATGTTTCTAACAGGTTCTCCCCACTCAGCGACACACCCGCTGAGAAACAAACTCTGATTATTGGCAGCTCCATAGTCAGAAACGTGAAGTTAGCGACACCAGCAGCCATAGTTAAATGTATTCCTGGGGCCAGAGCGGGCGACATTGAGTCAAATTTAAAACTGCTGGCTAAGAATAAACGTAAATATGGTACGATTGTCATCCATGTCGGCGGCAACGACTCCCGATTACGCCAATCGGAGATCACCAAGATTAATGTTGAGTCGGTGTGTACATTTGCAAAAACTATGTCGGACTCCGTAATTTTCTCTGGACCGCTGCCTAATCTGACCAGTGATGACATGTATAGCCGCATGTCACAATTCAACCGCTGGTTGTCGAGGTGGTGTCCAGCAAACGATGTGGGCTTCATAGATAATTGGCAGACTTTCTGGGGAAGACCTGGTCTGATTAGGAGAGACGGCATACATCCCACTTTGGATGGAGCTGCTCTCATATCCAGAAATATGGCTGAGTTTATTAGTAAACCAAAACCATGACAACCCAGAGTTGAGACCAGGAGGCAGAGCTGCAGTCCTACACGCTTCTCTGCGCTTCCATTAGAGCAGTTACCCACCCAAAACCACATAGAGACTGTGTCTGTCCCCCGACCACTTAAATCAATTAAATCCAAAGTAAACAAAAGAAGAGTCATTCATGAAAATCTAGTAAAAATTAAAACCACTACTGCAATAGTACAACAAAATAAGATAATTAAATGTGGATTCTTGAACATTAGATCTCTTTCATCTAAAGCCGTTTTAGTAAACGATTTAATTTCAGATCATCATATTGATTTATTTTGTCTCACTGAAACCTGGCTGTGTCATGAAGAACATGTCAGCCTAAATGAATCCACTCCCCCCAGTCATATTAATACTCATGTTCCTCGGGGCACTGGCCGAGGAGGAGGAGTTGCGGCCATTTTCAGCTCAAGCCTGGTCGTCAACCCTAGACCTAAATTTAATTATAACTCATTCAAAAGCCTTGTTCTTAGTCTCTCAGCCAACCTGGAAAACTTTACAGCCAGTTCTATTTGTTATAGTGTATCGTCCTCCTGGCCCGTACTCTGAATTCCTATCTGAATTTTCAGAGTTTTTGTCGTATTTAGACCTTAGTACAGATAAAGTAATTATAGTAGGTGATTTTAATATTCATGTGGACGTTGATAATGACAGTCTCAGCACTGCATTTATCTCATTATTAGACTCAATTGGCTTCTCTCAGTGTGTAAATAATCCCACTCACCGTCTTAACCACACCCTAGACCTTGTTCTGGCTTATGGGATTGAAATTGAACATTTAATAATTTTTCCACAAAATCCTATTTTATCAGATCATTTTTTAATAACTTTTGAATTCCTATTACTGGATTATACACCACTAGACAAAAATGTCCTCACTAGATGTCTCTCTGATAGTGTTGTAGATAAATTTAAGGAAGCAATTCCGTCAGTACTGAATTCACTACCATGTCTCAATACTACAGAGGACTCTTACGTTAACTTCAGTCCCTCCCAAATTGATAATCTTGTTGATAATGCTGCAGGCTCACTAAGACAAACACTCGACTCCATTGCCCCCTTAAAAAAGAAGATAATAAAACATAAGAGGTTAGCTCCATGGTATAACTCCCAAACCCGCAAATTAAAGCAAACATCGCGAAAATTGGAAAGGATTTGGTGTTCCACCAAAGTAGAAGAATCTCGCTTAGTCTGGCAAGATAGTCTTAAAACATATAGGAAGGCCCTCTGTAATGCCAGAGCCGCCTATTACTCAGCATTAATAGAAGAGAATAAAAACTGCCCTAGGTTCCTTTTCAGCACTTTGGCCAGGCTGACAAAGAGTCATAACTCTACTGATCCATGTATTCCTATAGCTCTAAGTAGTAACGACTTTATGAACTTCTTTAATGATAAAATTCTAACTATTAGAGACAAAATTAACCACCTCCTGCCCTCAACAGGCACCGTTCTCTCCCCAAACACAGGAACCTTGGTAACGGCAGTAAATCCTGACATATATTTGGACTGTTTTTCTCCACTAGACTTGTCTGAACTAACTTCAATGATCTGTTCAGCTAAACCATCAACCTGTCTCTTAGATCCCATCCCAACTAGGCTGCTTAAGGAAGCCTTACCCTTAGTGAGCACTTCTTTACTAGATATGATCAATCTGTCTTTAGTAACAGGCTATGTACCACAGTCTTTTAAAGTAGCTGTAATTAAACCTCTTCTTAAGAAGCCTACTTTTGATTCAGGTGTTTTAGCCAGTTACAGACCTATATCTAACCTTCCATTTCTATCTAAGATCCTTGAGAAAGCAGTCTCTAATCAGTTATGTGACTTTCTACATAACAATAGTTTATTTGAGGATTTTCAGTCAGGATTTAGAGCACATCATAGCACAGAGACAGCACTGGTGAAAGTCACAAATGACCTCCTAACTGCATCGGACAAAGGATTTGTCTCTATACTTGTCCTGTTAGATCTTAGTGCTGCATTCGACACAATTGACCATCAAATCCTTTTGCAGAGACTGGAACATTTAATTGGCATTAAAGGAACTGCATTAAGCTGGTTTAAGTCATATTTATCAGACCGATTTCAGTTTGTACATGTTAATGATGAATCCTCCGTGAAGGCAAAAGTTAGACACGGAGTTCCACAAGGTTCTGTACTTGGACCAATTCTATTCACCTTGTATATGCTTCATTTAGGTAATATTATTAGGAAACACTCCATAAATTTTCATTGTTACGCAGATGACACCCAATTATATTTATCAGTGAAGCCAGATGAACCCAATCAGTTAAACAAACTCCAAACATGCCTTAACGACATAAAGACCTGGATGACCTGCAATTTTCTACTACTAAATTCAGATAAAACTGAAGTTATTGTGCTTGGCCCTAAACACCTTAGAAACACATTATCTAATGATAAAGCTACTCTGGATGGCATTACCCTGGCCTCCAGCACCACCGTAAGGAATCTGGGAGTTATCTTTGATCAGGATATGTCCTTTAACTCCACATAAATCAAATCTCAAGGACTGCCTTTTTTCACTTACGTAATATCACAAAAATCAGGCACATCCTGTCCCTAAAAGATGCAGAAAAACTAGTTCACGCATTTGTTACTTCTAGGCTGGATTATTGCAATTCCTTATTATCAGGCTGCTCTAACAAGTCTCTAAAGACTCTCCAACTGGTCCAGAATGCAGCTGCACGTGTTCTAACTAAAACTAGAAAAAGAGACCAAATTTCTCCCATTTTAGCTTCACTACATTGGCTTCCTGTTAAATTTAGAATAGAATTTAAAATCCTTCTCCTAACTTACAAAGCCCTTAATGGTCAGGCACCATCATATCTTGAAGAGCTCATAATACCGTATTATCCCACTAGAACACTGCGCTCCCAGTATGCAGGCTTACTGGTGGTCCCTACAGTCTCTAAAAGTAGAATGGGAGGCAGAGCCTTCAGCTATCAGGCTCGTCTTCTATGGAACCATCTACCGGATTCAGTCCGGGGTGCAGACATCCTCTCTATGTTTAAGAGTAGGCTTAAAACTTTCCTTTTTGATAAAGCTTATAGTTAGGGCCGACCAGGCTCGCCTTGGATCAGCCCTTAGTTATGCTGCTATAGGCCTAGACTGCTGGGGGACTTCCCATGATGCACTGAGCTCCTCTCTCCTCCTCTCCATCTGTATGCATTCATGTAACATCAATGCATGTCACTAACTTTGCTTCTTCCCCGGAGTTTTTTGTGCTTTCTCATCTCACAGGAAAAGCTGAGTCCCGGGCCGAACCTTCGCGGTCCTTCACAGTCCTGATGGCATCCTTCCCTAGCTGTTGCTGCTCGTGCTTGTTGTTGTTGTTGTTGTGATTTTTTTTTCTTCTGTCCCCCCTCCCCCTTTCCCTCTCTCTTTCTCTCTCTCAACCCAACCGGTCAAAGCAGATGGCCGCCCACCAAGAGCCGGGTTCTGCTTGAGGTTTCTACCCGTTAAAGGGGAGTTTTTCCTTACCGCTGTCGCCAAGTGCTTGCTCATGGGGGAATTGTTGGGTCTCTGTATATTAAAGAGTACGGTCTTGACCTGCTCTATGTGAAAAGTGCCTTGAGATGACTTCTGTTGTGATATGGCGCTATATAAATAAAAATTGATTGATTGATTGATTATCAGGACTTTATTGTAGCTAAACTAATACGGAAAGGTAACAGTCAAACTATTGAAACGGTTAACTGTCTGCTAGCTAGTTATCCGGTAAACCGAAAACGGAAATGATGTTGGGATTTCTCTCTTGCTCAGACGTTGATACGGAAATGACCTGTTTTCAAAGATACAGAAAACAAGATAGAAATCCTCCGCGATCAAAGAGGGGGTGACTCACCTACCCGCCATTACTTAAGTGGGTGACTTATCAGTAGTTTATTGTAGCGAAATCAATACAGAAAGGAAAACAGTCGGTTAGCTTTGTGCTAGCTAGTGACCGGTAAACCGAAAACGGAAATGATGTTGGGATTTCTCTCTTGCTGAGACGTTGATGTTGACAATTTTCAAACGGGTGACACGCCGACTGTTTAAAGCTTCCACGTTTAATTTGCAAGTGAAAGAGCCGTTTTTTGTTTGAACATTTTTGGCAACAGACTTCTATATATTTTTGTCGATCTTTATTATTAACTTGGAGTGTTTGCAGTGGCTAGTTGGCTAGCTGAGGGAAGAAATGGTGGTTTTCAACTGCCGGGAGTGAGCTAACTAGTTAACATAACACGCTAGTTGGCTTTTTATTTTAACGGTAACTAGTTTAACGCTAGTGTCATATATTGTTAATGCCTTTAACAACATTATTACTGTAGTATAATGTACTGGTGTCTCCGCTCCCCTCCTCTATACAGTATATTTATTGTGTTTGTGAGCTTTCTATGCGGTTTGTTTACCAGCTGTGTGACATGTAGCATCAGGTGTGTGACGTCAGCTGGACCTGGACAGGTATGAATGCTGCAAAGAGAGAAATCAAAGTAAAAAGAGTTTCCTCAAGAAAAAGGTCGAGAGACATCCTGAAGACTCACCTGACACCTGCCAGAAAGAGAGGAGGAGGAGGAGGAGGAGGAGGAGGAGAGCAATGTCCCAGAAACTGGAGGCTCAGCAGCATCATGGCTGATATAAAAGCTGTTGAGGTAGGTTATTATCAAAGTATTGATCTGGAGCTGGAAGGATTAGTCAATTAAATGATTATTAGAGAGCTACAGCTGCACCTAAGGATTATTTTCATTTTTGCTTGAAGTGTAACAGAGCTGAAACAGCTTGTGATTTGATAATTAACTAGTGATTTAAGTTATTTTTCAAGCAGAAATGCCCAAAAATTCACTAATTCTATCTTCTCAAAGTGAATATTTACTGATTCTCTAATTTTAGTTTAGTAGTAGATATTAACCTGAATAGAGCTGCAATAAATTCATTGCTTTGAATCATTTTTAGGAAAAAATGTCCAAATTCTCTAATTGCAGCTTCTTAAATGTGAACATTTTCCGGTTTCTTTAGTCCTCAGTGACAGTAAACTGAATATTTATGGGATGTGGACAAAACAAGACATTTGAGGACGCCATCTTGGGCTTTGGGAAACAGTAATTGACATTTTTCACCATTTTCTGACATTTTATGGACAACTAATCAGTTAATTTAGAAAATAATCAACAGATGAATCGATAATGAAAATATTGGTTAGTAGTAGCTCTGGACATATCTGGCTGACTTATTTTGCTGTTGATCAAAAACACTAAACTGCATGAACTGTGAATGAATGTTTTGTTTTGTTGGCAGTACTGCAGTGACAGTGAGGACTTATTTGGGGACTATGACAGCATCTTGGAGGACAGCTCTCTCTTGGCAAAGCTGGATGATGCAGAGCAAAATGAAAGGCAGCGTGACCTCCAGACCGAAGCTGTGGATCAGCGGGACTTCACGACTCTGCGTCCATCGAAAGACGGCGTCTGGAAACAGTCCTGCGAGGACATCCTCACAGACTCCATCTTGGACGGCCTCGGACACGAACCCTTCGAGGACTTACCGGCCAGCCAGCTGGAATTTCAAGAACGAGTTCATGAAAATGCAAAGAGGAGCAAACTGCAGGACGGAGATAAAACCTCTACACCTTTTAGAAACTCTGACGTAGAAAGAAACACAGAGGATAAAACCAAGAGACAGATGAAGGCGAGGAGGAGCGTGACCGACCAGCTGAAGAGGACGATGCTCTGCAACGCCGCCGCTCCCTCCGAGGTTTCTCGCTCTGTGGTGCTGAAAGAAGCGGTGGTTTCTGAGGAGATCAGCGTCGCCATGCAGGCCATGGAGACTGTATCTGCTCAGACAACCGACCTCGGACCTTTCTTTGGACTTCCCACCAAAGTGAAGGAACTCATCTACAAACTGAGAGGAATCAAGAGCCTTTATGGTGATGCTCTGTTTTACTCACAGATTCTACGTAACTGCAGATAATTCAGAGCAGAGTTTGTTACTGTGGAAGCTGTTTGTCTGTTTCAGATTGGCAGGAGACGTGTCTGAACCTGGACTGTGTTCATCAGAGGAAGAATCTGATCTACTCGCTTCCCACCAGCGGAGGGAAAACTCTTGTCGCAGAGATCCTCATTCTCAGAGAGCTGCTGTGCAGGAAGAAGGACTGTCTGTTCATCCTACCGTACATATCACTGGTGCAAGAGAAGGTCCTGAGCAAATATCTGTAATATTAGTATTGAAACTTGATTTTTCTGTGTATATTTATTTATATATTTATTCCTTTATTTAAACAGGTTGTCTCACTGAGATCAAGATACAGAAGACACATACAGTAGAAGCATAAACAGAAATTCACAACACAATATACATTGTTTTTATGGTTTTATTCTGTCATAAATTAGCGTACACATTTCCACATATTCACCTAAAAAACAAACAAAAATAAACATTCAGTCCCACATAAAACTTGGACATGCACAAAAAAGCAAAATAAAACAAACACATCGATTAAAGAAACCAACAAATATTCAATATGTGCAAGTGTAATTAAAAAAATCAGTATTTAAAACCAGTTTTCCAGCTCAGTTTGAACAAGTGGCAAAACTAAAGTTATAGATAAATTATGTACAAACTGTGCAGACAGAGTGGTTGAATGAACAACCAGCAGAAGAGAAACAAGATTTTTGTGTATTTTTCTTTAAACAGTGAATAGAAGAGGACCAAGAATAGAGCCCTGTGGAACACCTTTACTTAACTTCACAGCATTTGACTTGAAACCAGAAGAAACTACAACTTATTTTGTGTATGTTTTGTTTTTTTGTTTATTTGTTTTGTTGTTGTTGTTCAGGTACGTGGGTTAGCGAGCTTTGGTCTGGAGCTGGACTTCATGGTGGAGAAGTACGCTGGCAGCAAGGGCAAGTTTCCTCCAGTGAAGAGACGAAACCAGAGGTCTCTGTACATCGCTACAATAGAAAAAGCTCACAGCCTGGTCAACTCTCTGATCGACACCGACAGGCTGGATAACCTCGGGCTGCTGGTGGTCGATGAGGTACACTTCAGTTTGGATAAAAGGTGTTTCTGATGGTTAAAAATAAAGCAGAGGGAGGTTTAATGACATGTTTGTTCTTCCATACACAGCTTCACATGCTGGGCGATGGCAGCAGAGGGGCTGTTATTGAAATGACTCTGGCTAAAGTTCTGTATATGAGCAGTAAGTGTCTCTTATTATGATTCCTTTTCACTTTGAATGCAGTTCATTTTGATTTGACTTAAAGGGGATATTTTCTACATTTAGTGGTTTTCAATCATTTAGATCATGGTCGTGTGTTGGATCTTAAACGTGGTCAAAGTTCTATAACTTAAGGTGAATGTATGTAGAAATGCTGCCTGTAAGACAAAGCCGAGGTTTCAGCTGCCCAGATACCAGATGCCAAACACTGGGCTCTTCTCATTTCTCTATTTTGTGCCTCCTCGTCTCCTCTCTCCTCCGCCCTCCTGCCGTGACACAGAAATTGATTTCAGCGCACCATGTTTAAGGATGTCTCAATTCATAAAATGCATCTTGAGGAGAGAGGGGGCTTACTAGAGGAGCTATGAGCGAGGATACACAGGTGTATCCTTTGCGAATGTTTTTCGACACCCGTGACGTACAAAAGAGGCGTAACACACAGCTGGAATATACAAACCAAACCATTTGTAGTGCTTCACATAATAAAATATATAGGAGGATATATATATATATATATATATGTATATGTATATGTGTGTGTGTACATATATATATATATATATATATATGTGTGTGTGTGTGTGTGTGTGTGTGTGTGCGCGTTAAAAAAAATATAACAGTGTATGACATCCATGCATTCTTGTTATATCATATATATTATCACGTTATAATTTGAATTAAAAGTAAATATATAAATTGTCATGAACACTGTTCTGCTTATCTGTCAGAGATCATAAAATACAGCAGCAGGCTGTAACAAAACAATGGACAGATGATGCAGCTCTGCAGCACGTTATGTTTAATTTACATGAATTTACATGACATGAGCAAGGATGTCTCATTTTGTTAAATGTCTGTTGCCTCGATTCCTCTCTCCTTGTGTCTTTTCCTCGCCTCCTCCGCTTGCATCTCAGGTGGGAGGGACTAAGACATGAGGAGAGGAGGCGAGGAAAGGAATCGAGGATGTACAAACTGAGAAATGAGAAGAGGGGACTGACTCTAGAGGCCTTTCACATTTCGTTGCTCCTAAACACTTGGAAGGGAAGGGGGAGGGGTACTCAGTTGGTTGCAATCTGCAACCTCACCGCCAAATGCCACTGAATCCTACAGACTGGTCCTTTAAAGAGACAGGCGCTAAAACGTCCTGTTTCAGACAGAGGCTGAACTGAGGAGCTGCATAAAGGACCAGTAGAAGATAAATAAGGAGGGTTTAACCATAAATCATGCAAAGATATTCCAGTAGAGCCCCAGAATATAAATATAGAGCTGGAAATGTGCATGATGTGAAGATGTTGTCAAGAACCTCCTGTTTTATGCACCTGGTTTCATGGATACATGTGTGAATAAGTTGTGCAAAACTCTGCACTTTGTCCCTTTGTGAATTCAGCCTGCTAAATGTAAATGGGAATATAAGATGCACATCTTGATTGGTTCTTTTTTCAGCCCAGTCAAACACAAATTTGTGCACAAGAAGTGTTTTACCAATTCCTGCAATCCCATTGGTCAACACTGTTCTTATATTCTTTTTTATTCCAGAAGGGTGTGAGAAGATGTTGCTGATTTGAGGTTCTGCGGTTTGTCCTGATGCCATTTGGATCTGGCTGAGCTGCCTGGTGATGTGAGCGTCTCCCTCGGCTGTGATGTACAGCTCTGTGTAGATATCATCCAGAATCTTTGCATCCTTCTTTCTTCTTTCGGATCACTGGCCTGATGCACAACCATTATGCCCAACAAACCTTTGGTATTTTCATGGCCAGGTGCACTGGTGCTGCACTTGCATACGGGGTGGGATCAGAAGGAATACATTATAGGTAGGTGTGTTGAAGGTTGTGACAATTGTCAATCATATTCACTACTTCATCCCCACCATGATGTGCTTACTTTTTGGGAATCCTGCAAAGAGTTTTCATCAGAGGAAACTTATTTTTGTCTGGGACATAAAAAGTTTCAACTATGAGTTTACTAGCAGTTAGTGACTGTTAGTTTACAACAGTCAATGGGCTTTACAGACAATCACCAGGGTAAAGTAAAGGCCGTCAGTACAGGATGCAGCTGTTGTGGATGAGAGATGCTGGTAAGAATCATTCATTAATCTGTATTCAGACTCACCGGAATGTATCCAGAACACAAGTTTATAGACAAGCAAAACATGAAAAAAGAAGTTTGTGTGATTTCAGAGAGGTTTATACATATGAGCCTTCACCAAAATGTGTTAAAATATACCAGACAGAACAGTAACAGAACATAAGAGTGATGAGTTTTTGACCTGCTTTGAGCAGGTTAGTGTTGGACAGCATTAGACACACTCATTGACACCAGGATTGCAGTTTGCTAGTGGATTGAGATCACCACACCCTCAACTGCACCTCTCCTCCCTCTGTGGTGCAGATACCAAACCAGCACAGTCCAGTATAAAACCTCAGTGGGGGCCAGACAGCATGTGCAGCTCTGCAGCACTTCTATACTGTGAGATATTATTTAAACTGAACACTAAGTTAGATTAGAGGCAGCTTAACCTCTCAGCAGCTCAGGCAGCTCCATTTTCTAAAAACATATACATTTTTAGTATATACTGCTTTATTATAATAAATGTTTTTCAAGACTTGTGTGATCACATCATGTCCCAGTTTCATGTTTCTGTCCTGCAGCTTACCGTGAGCTGACAGTTTCTCCACTAGATCATTCCTGTTGATATTCTTTAAGGTTTTCTTCAGCACTTCCACAGACTGATGGTTGTAGGTCTGTACTATCTTATCAACAGTTTTCGGCCTGTCTGCTTTCTCCAGATAACTCTTTGGGATGGTTGAGGAGCCTTCCAGGATGTCCGGCTGCTGTAGGAACCACTTAAAGTTCCTGAATTCATCATCTCCCAACTCTTTCAGTGTCATCAAAAGCTCCTCTTTAACAGCCATTGTCCCCCAGACCCCTGTTAGAATGAGAGGAAATGTTTAACTTCCAGGATAACTACAAGAAGTGTGAATCTTTGAGTCTCTTTAGAGTCACGATTACATCCAGAATGGAATCTCCATTCACAATCAAGGCTCAACTCAATAAATAAAGAGGGGCTCTATTTGTGAAATTTCCTCATAAATCCCATTACTTTGGCCATATCTTACAATGTAAACCAATGGGGAGCTAATCTATGGGCATGAACTTTGTGTCAAACAGAGGCTTCTGACGGCTAAACTATCTTTGAGTCTCTTTAGAGTCACGATCCAGAATGGAATCTCCATTCACAATCAAGGCTCAATTTAATACATAAAAAGGGACACTATATTCAGGCTCTTAGTGTGCTCTGTCTATGTCTATATATGTCTATATCTTCAATTTGATCCACTTTTTCATCTAACTTAAAACTTATATTAAAGATATCAGATCAATATACGATCAATATAATTGATTTCAAGGTCTTTTAATTACTTACAAGGCACTAAATGGTCTGACTTTTCATTATATCTCAGACCTTCTATCCCTGTACGACCCTGCTCGCACTTTGAGGTCCACTGGTCTTCTATCTGTTCCAGACTCTCGGCTGAGGACTGAGCGGGACCAGAGCTTTGAAAAACATCCTGCCTGAGTAAATAAGGAGGCTGAGTCAGTGGCTTCTTTTAAATCTGAGCTCAAATGTACTTTTATCACAATGCCTTCCCTGATTTTAATTGATTCTAGTTTTATTCTGTTTTATGGGTCTACTATTTTTAAGTATTGTTGGGCTGGTTTTTATTCTGTTGTTTGTTTAGCACCTTTATTTTATTATTATTAGTTATTATTATTGTGTGTTTTTATGTGATTATATGTGAAGGACTTTGTAACTTTGTTTAGATAAATGCTATATAAATAAAGATATTGCTATCGTTATTATATAGGACTTTGAATTGCCTCTGTGTTTTAACAGTGCTATATGAATAAAGTTGTTTCACTTGTCTTCTCTTAAGTCCATTGAATTGCAAGATAATCAATCAATCAATCAATCAATCAATCAGTTTTTATTTATATAGTGCCATATCACAACAAAAGTCATCTCAAGGCACTTTTCACATAGAGCAGGTCAAGACTGCACTCTTTAATTTACAGAGACCCAACAGCTCCCCCATGAGCAGCACTTGGCGACAGCAGTAAGGAAAAACTCCCCTTTAACAGGTAGAAACCTCAAGCAGAACCCGGCTCTTGGTGGGCGGCCATCTGCTTTGACCGGTTGGGTTGAGAGAGAGAAAGAGAGAGGGAAAGGGGAGGAGGGACAGAAGAACAACAATCATAACAATAACAATAAGTATAAGCATCAATAGCCAGGGAAGGAAGCCATCAGGACTGTGAAGGACCGCGAAGGCTCAGCCCAGAACCCGGGGTTCCTGTGAGATGAGAAAGCACAAAAAAACTCTGGGGAAGAAGCAAAGTTATTGACATGCATTGATGTTACATGAATGCATACAGATGGAGAGGAGAGAGGAGCTCAGTGCATCATGGGAAGTCTCCCAGCAGTCTAGGCCTATAGCAGCATAACTAAGGGCTGATCCAAGGTGAGCCTGGCCGGCCCTAACTATAAGCTTTATCAAAAAGGAAAGTTTTAAGCCTACTCTTAAACATAGGGAGGGTGTCTGCACCCCGGACCGAATCTGGATGATGGTTCCACAGGAGAGGAGCCTGATAGCTGAAGGCTCTGCCTCCCATTCTACTTTTAAAGACTGTAGGAACCACCAGTAAGCTGCATTCTGGGAGCGCAGTGTTCTAGTGGGATAATACGGTACTATGAGCTCTTTAAGATATGATGGTGTCTGACCATTAAGTTAGGAGAAGGATTTTAAATTCTATTCTAGATTTTACAGGAAGCCAATGTAGTGAAGCTAAAATGGGAGAAATGTGGTCTCTTTTTCTAGTTTTAGTCAGAACACGTGCAGCTGCATTCTGGACCAGCTGGAGAGTCTTTAGAGACTTGTTAGAGTAGCCTGATAATAAGGAATTGCAATAATCCAGCCTAGAAGTAACACATGCGTGAACTAGTTTTTCTGCATCTTTTAGGGACAGGATGTGCCTGATTTTTGCGATATTACGTAAGTGAAAAAAGGCAGTCCTTGAGATTTGATTTATGTGGGAGTTAAAGGACATATCCTGATCAAAGATAACTCCCAGATTCCTTACGGTGGTGCTGGAGGCCAGGGTAATGCCATCCAAAGTAGCTATATCATTTGATATTGTGTTTCTAAGGTGTTTAGGGCCAAGCACAATAACTTCAGTTTTATCTGAGTTACAGGTCATCCAGGTCTTTATGTCGTTAAGGCATGCTTGGAGTTTGTTTAACTGATTGGGTTCATCTGGCTTCACTGATAAATATAATTGGGTGTCATCTGCGTAACAATGAAAATTTATGGAGTGTTTCCTAATAATATTACCTAAATGAAGCATATACAAGGTGAATAGAATTGGTCCAAGTACAGAACCTTGTGGAACTCCGTGTCTAACTTTTGCCTTCACGGAGGATTCATCATTCACATGTACAAACTGAAATCGGTCTGATAAATAGGACTTAAACCAGCTTAATGCAGTTCCTTTAATGCCAATTAAATGTTCCAGTCTCTGCAAAAGGATTTGATGGTCGATTGTGTCGAATGCCGCACTAAGATCTAACAGGACAAGTATAGAGACAAATCCTTTGTCCGATGCAGTTAGGAGGTCATTTGTGTCTTTCACCAGTGCTGTCTCTGTGCTATGATGCCTCTAAATCCTGACTGAAAATCCTCAAATAAACTATTGTTATGTAGAAAGTCACATAACTGATTAGAGACTGCTTTCTCAAAGATCTTAGAGAGAAATGGAAGGTTAGATATAGGTCTTTAATTGGCTAAAACACCTGAATCAAGAGTAGGCTTCTTAAGAAGAGCTTTAATTACAGCTACTTTAAAGGACTGTGGTACATAGCCTGTTACTAAAGACAGATCGATCATATCTAGTAAAGAAGTGCTAACTAAGGGTAAGGCTTCCTTAAGCAACCTAGTTGGGATGGGGTCTAAGAGACAGGTTGATGGTTTAGCTGAACAAATCATTGAAGTTAGTTCAGAAAGGTCAACTGGAGAAAAACAGTCCAAATATATGTCAGGATTTACAGCTGTTTCTAAGGTGCCTGTTGAGGGCAGGAGGTGGTTAATTTTGTCTCTAATAGTTAGAATTTTATCATTAAAGAAGCTCATAAAGTCATTACTACTGACAGCTATAGGAATACATGGATCAATTGAGTTATGACTCTTTGTCAGCCAAAGTGCTGAAAAGGAACCTAGGGCTGTTTTTATTCTCTTCTATTAATGCTGAGTAATAGGCGGCTCTGGCATTACAGAGGGCCTTCCTATATGTTTTAAGACTATCTTGCCAGACTAAGCGAGATTCTTCCACTTTGGTGGAACGCCAAATCCTTTCCAATTTTCGCCATGTTTGCTTTAATTTGCGGGTTTGGGAGTTAAACCATGGAGCTAACTTCTTATATTTATTATCTTCCTTTTTAAGGGGGCAATGGAGTCGAGTGTTTTTCATAATGAGCCTGCAGCACTATCAACAAGATTATCAATTTGGGAGGGACTAAAGTTAACATAAGAGTCCTCTGTAGTATTAAGACATGGCAGTGAATTCAGTACTGATGGAATTGCTTCCTTAAATTTATCTACAACACTATCAGATAGACATCTAGTGAGGACATTTTTGTCTAATGGTGTGTAATCCAGTGATGGGAATTCAAGGGTTATTAAAAAATGATCTGATAAAATAGGATTTTGTGGAAAAATTATTAAATGTTTCTGACCCTCCACTTCTCAAATGTTAGTCTGTGGGTAAAGTCACAGTCACAGGTTTTCATTTCTCATATTTATGCACTCTTTACTTTTTGTTGGCAAAGAGGTATTTATCATATGTGTGGCTTGTTAGTAACAGGTGCAGCCTTAAAGTTTAGTAATTAAATCCTGTAGACCTAACAACAAATTATTTTACCAGCACTAACTTGACTGTGATAGTAAAAGTGAACATAATTATTAAGTTATTAAATCAAAAATGTGCCCCAACACTTGATTTCATTAAAGATAAAGTTTTGGTTTCAGGCCTGCCACTCACTAGTACTAAAACTCTTCAGATTCAAATGTCTGAAGATTCAAATGGTTTAAAATACTTCAGCTAGAATCTGAACTAAAACAAGAAAATCTGACTAAATTACACCAATTCTAGCCTCCCTTCATCGACTCCTTATCCATAATAGATCAGACTTACCGAAGTTATTTAGTGTCCGTCACACCTTCAGGATATTTGTGTTTCAGTGAGGTCTGTCTTGGAAAGATAAAAACATTAACAAACACTGAGCATGTTTTCTCCTCACGCAGTCCGCAGTGTCTGCCCCTTGATGTAATGTTGAAACTATAAACCAGTCTGACGAGTCTGACCTGCAGTTCTATTGTTTTCTGTCTTATCCAGAATCAAACTGTTCCTGTAACTGAACGTTTTCAGCACTGTTCAAAACTGCTGCAAGACCATCTTGGGAGGAAAATGTTAAATAAATTATTTAATCTTTAGAAATAGTTTTTACTAATTACTTCCGAAGTTCTCAAATTTGAAAACCTGAAACCCCCTTTCCTGTGAAGAGTGCAGTTTCCACTGAGGACAAGAAGACGTGTTCAGTGACATTTTAGAACAAAAATAATTTTTTCCAATGTCACCATTAGACTTTAGGTTTTAGATCTCAATCCATGAAACAACATGTGCTACTTAGTATAATTTCTGAATTATTAATATTTATATGTATTAATCTTGGTTTGGTATGAAGGAGATCTTTGAGAGTAATAAAAAAGCTCTGGCTCCATATGCATTTCTCTTGTACTCAGATGACATTTTAGGTCTTCAGCCCTTCTTCAAGATCAACAATCATAGCATTATGCAGGCACTGGTATGTTATGTAGGCCACACCTAGTAACACATCTGATAGTGATTAGATAATCATGTTCCATCATCAGGGTGAGAAAATCAATCAAAAGGCCCTCAGCGAATCGAAACTTTTAAACAAACAGCGTCAGGAACTACAGCCAATCAAATCACTTCAAATAAAGGGACAAGAACCATTATGTCTCATACCACATGTAGAGATTTAAATATTACATTGCAAGTTTTTTGGTTAAGTATATTTAAAATGTTTAAAAAATACATGAGATTTGAGTAGATTTCTAATAGACATACAGAGGACGTTAAACATCAGCTCAAAAGATGAACATCATACACAACTTAACCTAAATATGCAATAAATAGAGGAACATTACAGAAAACACTTCAGGTCATAATCTATATTTAATCCATGAGGTGACCAGGAAAGTAAAACTAGTTACCTGTGAGGGAGTGATACTTTCTCAATACCAATATATCTTAGAGAGGAAAAAGGATGATTAAATTCAACAGAATGTGCTGCTACTGGATCATTCATGTCTTTACATCTAATAGTGCTTCAATGTTCAGCAATATGAGGTTTCAGTGCTCTACTCATCTTTCCAACATATAACTTTCCACAAGGGAAAGTGATGAGATAAATCAGGGGTTCTCAACCTTTTGTACCTTAAGGCCCACTTCTGATTGTTAAAACATTTCTGAGGACAACCTTCCCAAATAAATGAAAAAAAAAACATGACAAAAAAACTGGGCTGTAAATATGTGTTATGCCACTGCCAGCTGTAATGACCAAAATAAATACTCTGCTCACCCCCAGTGAGAAACGGGCTTCTTAGAAATAATGAGATCAAGTTGTGGTGGGATGAGTGAGAGGCTGACCTGCAGAGTAGCATCCAAGTTGCTTTCACTTTGTCCCTTGCCTTTGATTTTGTGACAGTCACAATGGAAACCCCTGACTCACATAAATAGGTGGTGGTGAAAGGCAACAGAAATTTAATTGCCCGTTTTGACAGAGAGGGTTACTGACTTGCAGCCAGTATACCTAAGATGTGTTGTGATGATGATGGTGTAATGATATTAAAAATGTGACTGGTCATTAAAATTATGCATTTGAATTTGATCTTTTATATTTATGTGAATTATTGAGCACATTTAGATATAAAAATAATTAGCTTTGTAAACTGTACTACCTCTGCAGCCCACTAGATGGCTCTCTGAGGCCCATCTGTGGGCCGCGGCCCATTGGTTGAGAATGGCTGAGCTAAATGATCAACTTAGTGTGACATGAAATAACTCAGTTATAGGGATCTCTTTACCTGTGTGAGGATGTTTAAAACTGTTACATCAGTAAATATAGTTACACTGACTACAACAACCATACAGTAAGTGTTAAAGTAACTCAGGCTGGTACTGATTGAAGAGGAGGTAAATATGAATGAACCAGGAGGTTTCTAAGGTTTTTAGCTATTTTATAAACCATGAGACGTTGTTCTTTGAATGCACTATTGAGTTGAAAATCAGATTCAAGTATATGCCAGTGTTTTGTTATTATTCCCTTTATCTGTTCTGCTCTCATAGAATACTCTGCTGTAAACATTATTCATTCATCTGATTTCACTGTAGGTTTATTTTTTAAGAGATCAGACCTTGATCTGTCTTTTATTTTAGTGGCAGCATCATGTAGGTCAGATTTCTTCTATCCTCTTTGTTTTTCATTTCATACATGTTCCTGACAAAATCACCAGTTTTCTGGCAAATTCATTTTAATCTGCAAAACTGACTAAAAGGAGACTATTATTAACGTTAAAGCATGATCAGAGTCTGCCATTAGTAAAGTATTTATAGCAGTAGGTTTGTTTAACAGATCTGTATACAAGAGATTATTCTCTCTAATGTTGAGGTATGTAATAAATGACTCTAGCTGGGTCTTGGACCCTTTAAACAGACAAAACACATCATTCATAAGAATATATTCTCCTTGAAGACATGAGACACTGACAGCTCAATGGGAAGTCTGAACATTTCTCTTAAGGAGGAATCTTTTACTGCTGCCTCTGAAAAGACTGACTGAAAAGTCAAAACAACTTATTATAATGTGCACAAACGATAATTTACTATGAATTCATATGTGTGAAAAAATTAACCTTTTATTAATGACTGATAATAAGTTATAACTGCAGGCCTGACGACTTCTCAGTGACTGTGATTGATTGATTTACTGACTGGAACAGTGTGCAGTTTGAAAAATTGAAGATGCACTGCACCAGAGTTAGCTTGAAGCTAGTTTGTAACTGTAGTCCCCAACAAAAAACATACAACAGCACAACAACAAACAGTACAAAGCAAAAAAACAACAACAACAACAAAAAAACACACACAGAACGCACCATACAAAATACAAAACTACACAGAGCACATCACATACACCCACAATATCAATTAGAACTTGTCAAAGTTAAATCAAGACCATAGATGGAGTTTAGACTCAGTGGTCACACAGCTGATTGGTCCTTAGTAGATTTTTTAATTTGGCCTTGAATGTATTGATTGAACTGCAGCTCTTCATATCATCAGGTAGGACGTTCCACTGAGTTGTGGTTTTCACAGAGAAAGCTGACTGTCCAAATGCAGTGTGATGAAATGGTCCAATCATTTATAGAGGATATTCTGGAGGATCTAATAGAACTTACTGAGCGAGTGAACACAAAGTCACATAGTGGAGGAGGACAGACCATTTAACATTTTATTAACTAGGCACAAATTTGAGAATAATCTAAAATTGTCAAAGCTCAGTAAATTGTATTTCTCCAGAACCCTACAGTGATGGAAATGCATTGGCTTTTTGTCCAGAGTTTTTAGAGTTTGTTTGTAAAAGGACTCAAGAGGTTTTATGGCTGTTTCTCCAGCCTGCCCCCAACATGTGATCAATAAGACATCTGGGAAAGAATCACAGCTGCATAAATATCTTGGCTGCGCCCAAAGACAGACAGTTTCTAATATGTCTAAAATTTGCTAAGTTGTACTTTATGGTTTTAACCGTGTTTTAAACATGTTTCTTAAAGTTCAAATTTGAATCCAGTGTCACACCAAGATATTTAAAATCAGTAACTATGTCAATATTTTCACCTTTGATGAGAATATCAGCATTAGGAGGTTGTACCATGGTCTTAGAGAAAAACATACCCTTTGTCTTGTTTACATTTAGACTCAGACATGATTGATCAAGCCAATGTGTGATCCTTTCCAATGCAACTGTTAGCTTAGCAGCAGCTAACTCAGCTGTTTTTGAATGTGTGTACACAACAGTGTCATCTGCATACATTTGTAGTTCTGCATCATGACACTGTTGAGGGAGATCATTATTATATAGGCTAAATAATAGGGGACCTAACACTGACCCTTGTGGAACACCCATTGTGCACTTCATGTTACTGGACAGTGTGTCACCAACTTTAACACATTGTCTCCTATTAGATAAATATGAAGACATCCATGCCAGTACTCTAGATGAGAAGTTAAATTTAGAGAGTTTCGATATTACAACATCATGATTGACTGTGTCGAATGCTTTACGCAGATCTAAAAATACAGCAGCAACTACTCCTCCTTTGTCAAGTCTTGATTTAATTTGCTCTATTAAGTGCAAGGTAGCAGTTTCAGTGGAATGATTTGCTCTAAAGCCAAATTGCATACGATATAGACCAAAATTGCTTGTATTAAGAAATGTTGTCAGTTGTTTAATGACAACTTTCTCAGCAACCTTTGAGAGTACTGGCAGTATACTTATTGGTCTGTAGTTACTGGCTTCAAGGCGGTCTCCAGATTTAAAAATAGGTGTGACAACGGCACATTTCCAGTCATCAGGAAAGGAGCTGTGTTTAAAAGACAATTTAATTAAATGAGCAATAGGGGGAGTTTAAATATCTCTGTGTGATTTAACAAACATTGTGTCAAATTGTAAAGCATCTCTACTTTTGGAGCTTTTTAAGGAGCTGATAGTGCATCTCTAGATTTCATTAGTTTCCATAAATTTTCTTTAAACCACGGTAAATTGTTTTTATTTTTACATTTTATCTGTATCCTCACATTAAATCTTTCCCTCACAGAGTTGATTGTGTGAGTAAAAGTATCACAGCCATAGTCCAGATCATCAGAGGACAGAACATCATCCCAGTTCAAGCTGTTCATTTCATTGGTAAATTCTTCTTGCTTAGCTCTGGGTATGCATTGAAGGATCATTGTCTTAGTTGCTGTGGTCTTAAATCTACTTTTAGTCAGTTTTCTTGCACATAGGGTTAGGTTATGATCTGATAAGCCAGTGATTAAATTATAACTTTTAGTTATTCTTTCCAGTTTGTTAGTAAATGTCAGATCAATTTGTGTACTGGAGCATTTTGTAATCCTAGTTGGACCTTTTACTAGTTGTTCTAGTTGGAATTTCTCTGTGATCATTTTTAGTTCTTTCCTCTTAGTTTTATCCTCTCAGTTCACATTAAAATCACCCATAACTAATAATTCTTTGTTGAGATTGCACTCTTTCAAGACTTCTGTGAGTTGATCATAGAAAGTGTCATCTGCAGACAGGGGCCTATAGACACCTATGATGTCAAAAGACATTTGTTGGGATAACATTATTTTTATCTCAACATATTCTAACATGTTACCCGCATTATAAACCACACGTTCACATTCGATGTTGTCTCTCACATAAAAAAGCACCCCTCCTTCTTCTTCCATCAGGTCTGTCTCTTCTTAAACATTGGTATCCGGCACCGTGAACACACTTGCAGGAGTTGTTTGTTTCAACCATGTTTCAGTCAGACAGAGAAAATCCAGATTTGAGTCAGACATAAGATGAGTTAGCTGATTGCTCTTTGCAGTAATTCTTCTGATGTTAAAATGTCCACTATATAGCCCCCTCGGTTTCAGCTTCGGGTCCCATAAGACTTTTGCATGATTGACAGTTTGGAAGGTTTTGAATTACCTCTGCCTCTTCACTGCAGGGTTTCGACACACAGTGGTGTCAGCAGCAGGTTTTGCGAGAGAGACACTAGACCTATCAAGGTTTCCACAGCCCGGTAGCAAAAAGTTATTCATGGAGACATCATGCCTGGTGTTAACAAAGTTTAGTCTGTTAAGGGAGAAGCCCGGCTCAGAAAGTTGCTGCTCATTCATCACTGGCACCAGAGGAGTCCCAGACACACTCGGGCACAAATCAGCATCAAAGTTCTGCAGCGTTCCAGGTGTCACTGGTCCAGGATTTAGCTGAACATCTCTGGAGAGCAGGATCAGCATGAAGAGGAGAGCTGCTATTCTCCGAAATGGGGTGGCAGATGACCGGTCCACTGGATCAGTGATTCGCTCTGATACCTGGGCTCGCCCGTGCCGTAGGACGTAAAATATCCCAGTAAGTTATGATGAAAACTCACTTTAGGAGTGTCAGCTGGCCATGAGCCAGCATTTGACCCAAGCTCAATCACTTGGTGTCCCAGTTGTTTTTCATCAGTGTTGATTGCTCTGGCCAGACAGACACGTGCAGGCAATACAGCAATGAGTACCAACAGTAGTCCAAAGAGCAGCCCATAAAACACAGCCCAGGTGTTTTTGCTGATGAAACACTGCTTTGAACTTGAAGCAGGTTTTGACAGGCATGCTCTGTGGTACGATAAACGTCCTATGTAGCAATGTCATCCAGGATCCCGGTGGCCAGATGGTAGAAGCTCCTCTTAAGCCCCTCAGCACCGGCCCGGTGCACCTGGAACCTCCTTTCGACCTCAGCGGGGAGAAAAGGCCGCCATCTGGGTAGTAAGGAACTCCAGAAGATCCATGTATCCAGGACCGTTTCCATCCATGTTGAGATGGATGTACAGATGGTTGTACTTGATGTTTAATCTGATGTTTATGTTTGAAAACCTGGACTGGTCTGGTAGAAGAGTCGGCAGAGGGATGAGCTGACCATCTCCCCATCCTGATGAGTGACCCCGAGTCATATGCCATCACTTCTTGAGTCTAGGGTGCACAGAGAGGCTCCAGCAAGGTGTGACACATCTAGCTGACTGACTGACTTAATCCTCTTTACCCCGTTGAGGGGCATAGGGCATCCACTAGAGCTCTCAGAGACACATCTCGCTACCATTACATAACGTAACAAAATAAATAGTTTTTACAGCGTTGTATTAGTGTCATTAAGTAATGTACATGACTTACCACAAAGTCTGTATTTATCTGAGTATTTCAAGTTTGTTAAAAGCCAAATTAGCATGCTAAGAAGCGTCTGTTATACGGTACGGTAAAAATTGGTAGAAAACTCTGCCAGTTCCATTAAGTTTGCTGTTTGGTAATTATGGCATCTATTTAGGTAAATTGTCAGGAGTTTATTGTAACTAAACTAATAACAGAAAGGAAACAGTCGAGGTATTGAAACGGTTAGCTGTGTGTTAGCTAGTTGACCAGTAAACCGAAAATGGAAATGATGTTGGGATTTCTGTCTTGCTCGGACGTTGATATAATAGGCTCGTTCAGTCAATGGATATGAGCCGCTGCACAATCACCACGCAATTCGTACTAGTTAGATTCTTTTTAAAATTATTTCTTTATTTTAGAGAACACGTGTACAATAACAGGATGTACACAAACAAATGTCCATACCAGGTGTACATATACAAAGTTATAAAAAATATTTTGAAAAAGTAATACAAATTCAAAATAATGTATCATCGGTCAATAAGAAATTTATCAAAAACACAATTAGTTTTAATTGCCTTCTTATTCTTCAGGACTCTTATCGTGGAACCATATTGATGCGTTCTTGACAAAAATGTCCCAAATTTGATTTGGAGTCCTCTCATCTCCTCTTGTGATAAAATTGACTGTACAAAAAAATATAATATCTTTAACCTTCTCATTGCCTTCAAAACATATAAAAATGTCTTTATTCTGAATATGTATATGTAATGCTGAACATCCACTCAAAATATTCTGGTAAACATACAGTGATAAAACAAATGACACATTGTTTCTTCTACTAGTCCATATTCAATATTAAATCTTAATCTCTCTAATGTCCTTTTTGCTGGATATTCAATGCAAAAGGAAACCTCTTTAACTTTATTATTAAGAAAAAATTTGTCCCCAACTAACCAAATTATCTGCCAATTAATTTCTACATAAAGCAAAGCCCAAAAGAATCTTCCTGGGGGCAGAGTTACAGCTTATATGTAATTCCTGATGTATTTATTCAAGCATTTATTGTTGATGTCAACTTCTCCAAGGAATATACCTCTATTGAATGGATTAATCATTGAAACCTTGATTATTGAACCTCTGAGAAGCTGCAGCACAGCCCTCAGCAGAGCATCAAAAACCACTGCATAACTGGTGACCTGAACTCAGAGAAATTCATTATTTTTAGTAACTTCCCATCAGTATTAACAAGTTGTTTAATCAATAAATACCATTGTAAATCCATTTTTCACAATATAGTGACTTATTTTTATATTGAATATTCTTGTTATTCCAAATATAGTAATTAGTTGGTAAAAAATTATGTTTGTAAATCAGTTTCCAGGCCAGCAGAGCTTGTTCATGGAAATTTGATAACTTAACAGGAAACTTATCAATTCTTTAATCACATTTAAGCAGAAAATATAAGTCCATCCATTAAACTAAATATTTATATGGGGAGGGTATTCCAGATGTTTTCTTCTGTAATCAAATTAGTTAATCATTTCACTTTGAAAGTATTATTTAACATTTTAAAACTTAGTACGTCCAGACCACCATTTATTTTTATGTTGCATAAGATATTTTTTCTTAAATAATGACACTTGTTCCTCCAAATTAAATAAAATAAAATCTTATCTATTCTATTGTATATTTCGGGAGGTATTCCAATGATAAAACATATAGACAGATCTGATTATTCCCTCAGCTTTAGACAGTAAAACTCTTGCCAGTTGGATTTGTGTTTGACTTGATCCCAACTCGCTCTGACATCATGCAGACGTGGGCAACAACAACCTGACGAGATCAAGTCGGCTGCAGTTCTCCACTGACTGCAAGGATCAGGGCATGATGGGAGAAGCCTGGCTGTCACCTGATCAAAGAGCTGATTGGTTCAGGAGTTTGAACAACAACATGACGTTTTATCTTCATTTTGGATTTCAGTTGTCTGATCTAAGAATTCAGATGTGTTGATGACAACTTTTCAGCCAAAGAGACAGAAAACATTCAATAACCAAAAATTACAACAGACACAATATGAAGATTATATCTGTGACAAAGTGGGTGAGAATACACCATTTGTCCCTACTTTCACCATCAATGCCACATAGCTTACAAATTTAACCATGCTTGGTAATTGTTTGTTTAGCCACATGTTCATGATCAATCTGTAACTTGCAGACACATACTATCCCGGGTTTGTTTGTGGTTTGCATTATGTTTGGTTACAGTTCACATACCAGCAACATTTTTGGTTAAAGTAAAACACCGACAAGTATTGTTAAGTTTAGTTATTGTTTATTGGGTTAAGTCTGCATTTCATAATTCAATCCTATTCTTTCTGTGCTACTTACCATACCCACCATGTGCTCCACAGACAAAAGGAGGAGGCACCCAACAATGGCCTGTATTTATACACTGGGTGACATCATTGGTGATGTCACTGGGTTGGATAATGTGGCGGGGGTGGTAGTTAATTAGGTTAAGTGAGGTATTTACTGTGACTTTGATCAGTTTATGTATGGTTGCAAATGTGTTATATGGTAAGCTATGGTAAAGTGTTTCACCATGGAGGTTGGTAAGATGGAATAACTTTATCTCTGACCTGTTTTAGCAGAGACATGGGATGCACCTGCAGCAATGGTACAGCCTAGATTGACTCTGATGGACTGCTGATGGAAGGGTCTATTTAAGCAGTTGCTTTTTGGCTGTCGGGGGGTTAGTACATCAGTGTGTAGCTGTGTGCACATGATGATAAGTTAATATAAGTTCAGTTGATATGAGTTGAGTTTTGATCAGTTAGGCCAAGTGAACTATTTAGTTGTTTTTTTGTTTTGTACATATTTTTTTTGTTGTTTTTGTTACATGTGTAGCATGGTGCCACTTTTTCTTGTAAATAAACCACCTTGTTATACCTGGATAAGGTTTCCTGTGTCTGCCTCCTACCAAGTGACCAGCCACTCCGGTCAGGCTACACCACAATATCATTATTTAATTATTGATGTGAAGCCCCAGCAGTCTGAATATTTGACAGATAAATGATATGTCTATTTCTGCTTTTTTTTTCTCCTCTTGCATGTTGAGTAGATCCGATTTGTTTTTTACTTTATTTATTTGTGCATAACAAAATACAATGTTTTTATACAATATTTAAACATTTGATATGTACACAGAGACATTCACATGTAGGTAAAAAACACACTTTTACCTGCATAAACTCAACTATTCATTCATTTAAAGTAAATAAACATCTGTGCAGGAGAGATAAGAAGATAAAAGCTGATACAAAGATCTCTCCCAAAAACTAAATTACATAGAAAAAAATAATAATTTCATTTTATTAGAATTTCTTTCTTTCATCAATGAGATGTGAATGAGTTTGATTAGTGTGACATCAGCTGATTACAGTCGGCATGTTGACCAGCAGGTAGTGATCCGCTTGCTGCAACAGTTACATTTCTATGTAAAATAATTTAATAGTCTAATATTGGAGATTACAGAATAAATGTTGTTTTGATTATTGATTATAGGTCATTTTAACAGTTTATACTCTATCATACAGATCAGCCTGTAGATACCTGTAGATTCTTTGAAAGCTGCTGGAAACTGTCTGACTTGACTGCAGCTTTTTGTCACTTCCTGCTGATGCTGCCGCCTGATCCCTCCACTTTACAAGAAAGGAGCAGTTCATCTCAAACAAGCCTACTGATCAGCTTTCCAATACGGAGGCATGTCGGTCGGTAAAAGACGTGAAGGCTCTTGTGTATCTTCACTCATGGCTCCTCAGAGCAGGAATAAGAGCTTTGGGACGACCTGCAAGATGGCGGAGCAGAACGACTTCCGGTTCAAGTGAGGATCGAGGAACCTCAGGTTTCTGTAATCCTCTACTGTGATACAGAAACCAGGTTTCTGGTTTACATGACAGGACAGAAATCAGCTGAGTGCAGAGAGTCGACTGTAAACTGGTTACTGAAGTGCAGCTGAACAGACTGATGAAGAGTTTTGATCTGATGAAGCTGAGAGCAGAGAAGAGACTGAACTATGAGAGTGATTGATGTGAGAATCCATAACAAGAAAACCAACAGCTGCTGTCACTATAAGATAAACTCTGGCTTTACTTTCACTGAAGTGGATCAACAAATGATAATTAAACATTAAACTAAATGAACAGTTATATATCACAGAGGAGGCGGTTTCCCAGAATCACACAATTTAAAATTTAAAAGATGATTATGTGTCCTTGAAAAAAAATAATTACAATTTTCAACATCACACTTAATATGATTAAAATGAAATAATGTTTGTGATGTTTAAACATTTATATGAACAGTGTAGAGCTTGTTGTCTACACAGCTGTCTGATGTTGTTCATCTACATCACTGCATCTTTAGCTGCTGTTGTTAGTTTATCAAACATGTATCGCAGCCCTGCTTTGTTTTTTTTATCCATTCGTTTTTTCATCTCCTCCAGCTTCTTGACCTTCTCTGTGGCTCTGATCTCCTTCATCTTCTCAATCAGGAAGTCCAAGTGGACATGAATTGACAGTGAATTATCATTCAGAGCGATCCGCTCTAGATGCTCCACGTGATGGTAGACCTCTGTAAGCAGCTGAATCTTCTCTGATTCCAGGTTTTTCATCTCTGATTGAAGATTTTCCAGAAGGCTCTTCTCCTTCTCACATTCAGCTTTATTTTTTTCATATTTGTGTTTCACATCTTGCAGGGTCTTCTTAACTCTCCTGGTCTTGTTCATATATCTCCAGTTTTCTTTCACATGATCTGATGCAGGACACTTCCCTGTACAAACAGTACAGCGACCATCTTTCATGACATCACAGTCTCTGGGACTCCAGGCCACTGTGCATCCAGGACGGTGACAGGTCTCTTTACAGATGTTACAGGTGACAGCTCCTTCATAATAAAACAACCCCCACATCTCTCCATCAATAGGCTCTTTCTCTTTGTAGACCTCATCAACTTCTACAGTGAACTCTTCATTCTTCTTCATCTCTTGTTCATGTTTCTTCAGAGCTTCTTCAGTCTGTTGGATCTCGTTCTGCTTTAGTTCAATCAGCTGGATATTGTCTTGCAGGTTTTGGATGTAGGCTGTTATTCTGATGCGTGTGTTCAACACTTCAACAGTTTTTATCAGCTGTTGAGGTTTAGATTTTTCCAGGAAGTCTGTGAATCGTTTCATTCCTCTCTCTGTTACCCTCCATGCGTTCTCTAAAGAAAACTCTGTTTCCTCTGTTCTCTGTGTGGTCTGACGGTTATTAAACAGGAAGTGAACGGGCTGATTCTTCTCATTTTTGGCACATTTAATGTTTGCAGCTTTAAGAGTTTTCAGAGCATTTTCAGGTGTTATTCCATCTGAGTGTGTGATGAGAGCAACAATGTTCTTCTCAATGTCTTTTCCAAACAGAGACGTCACTGAATCAAAGATGTACTTCAGTCGGTCACTCAGTTGATTCTCACTCGACTTCATCACCAGACCCACTGCATCAATTTCATGAACTCCATCTTCTGAATGGAACAAGTCAAATAATCTTTGACTGATGATGTCATCATGTTCAATCCCTCTGGTGTTTCCGTATCCAGGAGTATCGATGATGGTCAGAGAGAAGGGCAGAGTTTTACCTTCAAAACCAAAGATCTGGTACACGATCACATCTGATGTCTGAGTCTCTGTCTGACATCTTCTCTTCTCTTCTTCTACGATCTCAAACCAGATGTTGTCCTCAAACTTCACTCCCATGGTGTAGTTGACCAGAGCGTTGATCAGAGTAGATTTTCCTGTTCCTGTTTCACCTACAAGTAAGATGGTTTTGTTTTTCTTGTTCAGGTTTTTCTCACCAACAGTTTTTCTTGTCAGATTTCCAAACTTCTCTTCCTTTGGTCTCAGCTGGTAGACAGCAGGAGATCCTGAAGGGATCAGAATACTTTTGGAGATGATTTCCTTATACTTTGCTGATATGTTATAAGTCCTGTAGAAAAAGCAGAGATTCAATCAACATGTTCGTTTCTCATCAAACTGACAAATTAAACACATTTCTAATCATATACATGCCTACATTAGTGGCTGGTTTAATAAATGAATAATAGTACAGTGGAGTATAAATACTGCAGCTGTGACATCTGTGATTGTAGAACATGAATAAAATAAAGTCAAACCAAATGGTCACATTTGGGGATTTTAGTCTAAATGTGAGCTCTGGTTTTGACTGTGAGGACAGAAACTCAGATTACAGTCAATTAACAGGATCTTCTTTTTCTGTGTAACATACCACTGCCTTTAGTTAGAACATTTAAAATACATATTCAAACCTCCAAACACCAACTTCTGAGTTTCTTTAATGACTTTGTCAAGAAAAATTGAAATCAAGTATGTGTTACATGAGTCGTCTTGTATGTGTATCAGAGCAGCTGTTTCTTTTTGTCTGTATTGTTCCCAACAGTACAGATAAGCAGACCGATAGCTTCCAGTAACGTCTGCAGAGCAAATTCCAGACATTAGTCAAATTTTCATCCAAATGTAGAACAAATTTTCACCAAATATCCAGAAAAAGCTCAATAGAAAATGTTGTGAATGTTTGTTTCCATCCACTGCTGCTGTGTGAATATTAGGAGATAAACAGCTGGTGGTGCTAACCTTCAATCTTAATATAACTTGATTCAGTTTATCATTTAGCCTTCTGTTTCATTACAGGAGATATTTACATCAACATCACACTTAAAATGATTAAAATGAAATAACGTTTGTGATGTTTAAACATTTATATGAACAGTGTAGAGCTTGTTGTCTACACAGCTGTCTGATGTTGTTCACCTACATCACTGCATCTTTAACTGCTGTTAGTTTACCAAACACGTACCGGAGCCATGCTGTGGGTCTTTCATCCTCTCGACTTTTCATCCCCTCCAGTTTCTGGACCTTCTGTTGATGTTTAGATTTTTCCAGGAAGTCTGTGAATTCTTCCATTCCTGTCTCTGTTACCTTCCATGCAAACTCTAAAGCAAGCTCTGTTTCCTCTGTTCTCTGTGTGGTCTGGCGGTTATTAAACAGGAAGTGAACAGGCTGATTCGCCTCATTTTTGGCACATTTAATGTTTGCAGCTTCAAGTATTTGTAGAACATTTTCAGGTGTTATTCCATCTGAGTGTGTGATGAGAGCGACGATGTTCTTCTCCAGGTCTTTTCCAAACAGAGACGTCACTGAATCAAAGATGTACTTCAGTCGGTCACTCAGTTGATTCTCACTCGCCTTCAGCACCAGACCCACTGCATCAATTTTATGAACTCCATCTACTGAACGAAACAAGTCAAATAATCTTTGACTGATGATGACATCATATTCGATCCCTTTGGTGTTTCTGTATCCAGGAGTATCGATGATGGTCAGAGAGAAGGGCAGAGTTTTACCTTCAAAACCAAAGATCTGGTACATGATCACATCTGATGTCTGAGTCTCTGTCTGACTTCTCTTCTCTTCTTCTACGATCTCAAACCAGATGTTGTCATCAAACTTCACTCCCATGGTGTAGTTGAGCAGAGAGTTGATCAGAGTAGATTTTCCTGTTCCTGTTTCACCTACAAGTAAGATGGTTTTGTTTGTCTTGTTCAGGTTTTTCTCACCAACAGTTGTCAGAATTCCAAACTTCTCTTCCTTTGTTCTCAGCTGGTAGACATCAGGAGATCCTAAAGAGATCAGAGAACTTTTGGAGATGATGTCCTCATAAGTTGTGTTATAAGTCCTGTAGAAAAAGCAGAGATTCAATCAACATGTTCGTTTCTCATCAAACTGTCAAATTAAACACATTTCTAATCATATACATGCCTACATTAGTGGCTGGTTTAATAAATGAATAATAGTACAGTGGAGTATAAATACTGCAGCTGTGACATCTGTGATTGTACAATATGAATAAAATAAAGTCAGACCAAACATCCACATTTGGGGATTTTAGTCTAAATGTGAGCTCTGGTTTTGACTGTGAGGACAGAGACTCAGATTACAGTCAATTAACAGGATCTTCTTTTTCTGTGTAACATACCACTGCCTTTAGTTAGAACATTTAAAATACTTATTCAAACCTCCAGACACCAACTTCTGACTTCTTTTTTTTCATGACTTTGTCAAGAAAAATTGAAATCTTTGCCTATTGTGCCAAAACATTTTCACTACATTATATACTTGATAAACAGAATTATTACTGATGCTTTTAGCTTTGTCAATCCCATCCTGCATACACAATTATAACCAGAATACAGAAATTATTATTATTATTATTAACCCTATAAACATAGGGTTTAAATATTTGGGTGCCTTAATTTCTGTTTTGCCAAGGAATTTGGCTTCAATAACATTAACATAAACAAAAACTATAAATAAATGTATTGATTTGACCTGAACCCGTCAGAGCACCCATGGGCATGTTGGTCTTAAAGTGAGGTGTGATCAGGCGCATTGTTGGTGCATTGCTATCTTGAGGCAGCAGAGAGTGATTGCACTATTGACCAACAAAAACCTGATCTGAAGTCAATGACGCAGTGTTTCACTGTTATTTTAAAACGCATTATCGAGACAGTAATATGCACCTACATAGACGAGTGCACAACATGCACTCTGCTTGTTACACACAGGACGCACAGCAGCACACAAACATGCAAAAGATTACAAATAAAAGAAATACAATGTGAAAGATTATTATTGTGTACATCAACAGATTTTAAAAAATATACAGTACTGTGCAAAAGTTTTAGGCACCCTAGATGTTTAGATTCTTATCCATTATGCAATACCATCAGGAAGGTGTCTGATCGATTTATTCATGACATGACAATGACCCCAAGCATACAGCTAGAGTCATAAAGAACTATTTCAGCAACAAGAAGAATGATGAGTCCTGCAACAGATGGTTTGGCCCCTACAGAGCCCTGATGTCAACATCAAGCACCTGAGATGGCTTAAATAATAAATCCACAGAAGAACATCTTTCTCCAGGATAGTTACAACAACCTGCCTGCAAGTTACCATGAAAAACTGTTAAAGTGAACCAAGGAGAAGCTGCTCACAGCAGATATTGATTTCATTTAGGTTTCTGCTGTTTACTCAACTTTGTGAGAAGTTCATTGATAAATTAAAACAATTTATAGCAATATTTTTGTAAGAATTCTCACTTTTCTTTTAGTGCCTAAAACTTTTGCACAGGACTGTATGTCATAATGCTTAATTATAATATTTATCAGAATGAACTAATCGAAGTAATGACGGATTAAATTGTTTAATTATTTGAAAACACGCTGGTATTTAAACAGACGGACAACAACGGATCAGACACAGATCAACTTTTCTAATGCATCAATACATGATGACATGAGGAAATAAATGAGGTGAAAACAATGATTAAACTAAAGAAGGAAATAAATCTGCACAGCTTCTAGCTGCTGCCAGCAGCAGGATCAGAACCTTGAAGAGCTGATCAAGTCCTGATAACTGTGTTGATGATTCTTTACCTGATTAAAATTAATAATTTAATTTCTGAACAACATTTAACAAATATTCTTTAACATTTTGGAGAGTACAGTGATCAGGTTTCCATACTTTCAACAATTAAAACCCTGCTGATTTGACCTGTTACTCCATTAATAATTGAAGGTTGAAAGGTTGTAATTAAAAAAATAAACCTTTTCAAAAACCAAACGAAAATACATTTGCAACAAATCAATGAACAGGATGTTAAACTGGTGGTCTGGGGCTGGTTATGGGAGGGTTCAGGAGCAGCAGTGTGCTCGTTATGGATGGTGCGCTTTCACTTTGCACACCAGCAGATCCGTTTCCTCTGCAGAGAAGCTTCCTTCTTACTACTTGGCAAATACACCATCATAATAGCAATCCACCAAGGTGCAAGTTTGTTGTCTGTTGTGTGTAAAATCTTCTAAAACTGGTGTAAAATGTCTCTGGCCATTCAGATTAATACAAAAGTCATGAATGTTGCGCAGCATTTAATATGACGTCATCATATAAACTTTCTCTCAGCCCCCCCAACTCTGACTGACTTCCAGCGTCCCCAAATCCAGGACCAGGACAGAATCCCCATCACTTCACCTCAGTCTGAATTTGAACGATCCACCACCTTTCCAGCATCCAGCATAAACTTTCCAGAGAGGCTGAGCAGTGTGATATCTCAATATTTAGATCATATCCTCTAGAACCCCTTTTCTGTCAGCCAAGACAGCCCCACAATGTCCAGAAACTTCAGCATCTCAGAGTGTATCTCATCAACTCCTTGTTTTTAACTCCCCCTCAGTGACCTCCATCAGAGACATGGAGACATGTTCTCCTCGTGCTCCTTCTGTGAGCACAGAATCTGCAGTGCTTCTGGTCTCCTGATACTGTCTGCTGCTTCAGCTTCCCCTCATCAGTAAAGGTTAAAAAGCCTATCTTGACTTACTCTCCATGTGTTTTGGAAAGAGGAGGTGAATCCATGGTCCTATTGATCTCTACGGACGCACAGCTGGGATCAGGAGATTCTGGTCTCTGCTGTGCAGGATTTCAGGAACAACTTCATCTACTTCCAACGTCTGTGGAGAAGAAAACAGTCTGAAGTCAAAACTCAAGCATCACTTTGTTGTTGTTGATGGTGGTTTATGTTATTATCATCTACAGTCTCTCTGTATCTCTCTTGTAAGTAATCTATATTTTACAACAAATATATATATTTTAATATATTTATTGTTGTAAATATTATTGTTTTTATCATATTTATTTGTATTTATATTTTTGTACAGATGTGTGGGATTATGTGACTGTTTTTGTGATTATTTCAGACACTGATAATGTGTTTTATCTTGATTATGTATCAAGTCCTGCCATGAATTCTTCATATAATGACGTCAGCATGATGCAACTAATTTGGTGTCTATATAAACTTTGCTCTTTGTCATGTTTGATAATTGCTTTTTACAGTGAAATGATTTTTGGGAGCTAAGTTTGCTTCACTTTAAAGAATCCATATACAATTTAAATTCTATCAAGAAGTTATTTAAGTTTGGGAAAGGTAACGAGTGCTGGTTAACAGTAAGAATTTATTATCAAATTTCACACTTGTTTTTTGCTTTTGTATATGTATCATTAAACATGAATTTTAAGCCAACTGACAAAAATTTCAGGCATTCAGCTTAAAGACCAATCCACATTAAGCATGATCCTGTGGATAGCCTGTTGCAGGAATTAATAATAATATTAACAACAAATAGAAATAAAACATTAAACTATTTTCATTAATAATTTCCTACCTGTTGTATGATGACAAGTCAGTTATTGACACTCCCTAAAAACTCCCTCTGATTGGTTAAAGGAGTCAGATAACCAACTTCAGACTGACTTCAGCACAGAGAAACACATCTGCAACAATATAAAACATGAAAACATAAAAGTTGTTGATGGATCATCAATACAATACAATAATGTGACTTCCTGCAGTTGAAGTGACAACAATGCAGGTGCAGCTGTCTGCGTCATGTTAACATGTTGAATGTATTTTGTCCAGAGAGTGGAGTCATGTCTGTTATGTTATCCTTGTTTCATTATGATGCCTAAATGTTTTCTGTTTTTGTCTTAACGTCTCATGTTGTAAGATCGATCCAATAAAGAGTTGAAAAAAACGATACAGCTGTCTGCTTGCTGACCCCTGCTACTTAAAAGACTAATCAATCAATAATTATATCATAATTGATTGTTTCATGGTGTGATTGGCTGCAATGATTCAGCTCCTTCATGTAAATAAAATTAAATTTTAAAATCACAGAGTTGGCTGTTTCTCTCTTGTTCAGGTGTTTCTCTGTGGACAGAGGTCTCTATGAAAACTACCTGGAGACACTGTGAGTCCTTTTACACTAAAACAGTGTTGTAAGAATAAGATGTCTCAGTGTAGACGTAGAGACATCAAACTCATCATAGGTTAGGGCTGCACAACACAGTAAAAAAAAAAATCAATTTACGATTATTTTGCAATTACAATAATATTTGCAATATTAGTGGGAGTGATCATCTTTGCATCATCATTTTAATTTCAACTGGAAAAAAATAGTAAAATGAGGATGATGTGATTTTTGCAGGAGTCCAAACCATCGTGTTCTTTTATGTCTTATGACTTGATTAAGTCAAGTCAACTTTATTGTCAGTCCTATCATATGTACAGGACATGTAGACCCTGCTGGCATATACAAGCACTAAAATACAACAAGGGTTTAAAATACTAGGATAAAACAAAAATGCTACAAATGTAGAACTACAAATGTATGCAGATGACACCATTGTGTACGCACATGCAAAAATAGCTGAGTCAGCTGCTGCTAAGCTAACAATTGCATTGGAAAGGATCACACATTGGCTTGATCAATCATGTCTGAGTCTAAATGTAAACAAGACAAAAGGTATGTTTTTCTCTAAGACTATGGTACAACCTCCTCACGCTGATATTTTCATCAAAGGTGAAAAAATCGACATAGTTACTGATTTTAAATATCTTGGTGTGACACTGGATCCAAATTTGAACTTCAAAAAACTTGTTAAAAAATAGTTAAAACCATAAAGTACAATTTAAATTTTAGACATATTAGAAACTGTCTCTCTTTGGATGCAGCCAAGATATTTATGCAGCTATGATTCTTTCCTATATGTCTTATTGCATCACATGTTGGGGGCAGGCTGGAGAAACAGCCATAAAACCTTTTGAGTCCTTTTACAAACAAATTCTAAAAACTCTGGACAAAAAGCCAATGCATTTCCATCACTGTAGGGTACTGGAGAAATACAATTTACTGAGCTTTGACAATTTTAGATTATTTTCAAATTTGTGCCTAGTTTATAAAATGTTAAATGGTTTGTCCTCCTCCACTATGTGACTTTGTGTTCACTCGCTCAGTAAGTTCTATTAGATCCTCCAGAATATCCTCTATACATGATTGAACCATTTCATCACACTGCATTTGGACAGTCAGCTTTCTCTGTGAAAACCACATCTCAGTGGAACGTCCTACCTGATGATATGAAAAACTGCAGTTCAATCAATACATTCAAGGCCAAATTAAAAAATCTACTAAAGACCAATCGGCTGTGTGACCACTGAGTCTAAACTCCATCTATGGTCTTCTCATTAACACAGGTAGTCTTGCTTTTAATTTGACAAGTTTAGATTATTCATTTCTAATTGACATTCTAGGTGTATGTGATGTGCTGTGGTGTGTAGCTTTGTATTTTGTATGGTGTGTTCTGTGTGTTTGTAGCTTTGTACTGTTTGTTGTTGATTGAGATGTAAATCAGCTTTGAGCTGACTCCAGTGCAGTACATATATTATGTTAAAAACTGTACACTGTCCCAATCAATAAATACAATCAATCAGTCAATCAATTACAGAACTTTATCTGAAGCTTCAACTTGCAGCAGCTTCAGTAGAGCTTCCTCTGGAGCTTCCTTCTCCGAATATTTCTTCAGCTCAAACATGTCCACATCTTTTTCTGATAACAGTAAGATGGAGACCAGAGCTGACCATTGAGCAGGAGACAGTTTATATGTCAGTTTATTTTTCCTGATCTCAGATACAGTTGGATCTCCTCCACTAGAGAACAATCACTCGGTCCATTGGGACAGTAAAACAAATTGATGCGTCTGTCTGGAGATAGATTCTCCCTGATCTTCTTCACATAATTTACTGTTAGCTGACTTCTATAAGTCTGGTTGGTCTGCAGGGCCCAGGAGGATGCGAAATGTTGGTATTGATGGGTGAGAGGACCACATACAGAGCTGCCAGAAACTCCACTATGCTCTGATGGACAAAGCTAAATACCTTGTTCCTGTCCTTCTCCATATGATGCTCCTCTTCAAAGATCTGCGAGAACACTTGGGAATACTCAAAGACTTCATTGGACTTACTGCTGCCATCTTTTAGGTCTTCCTCACAGAGGGTCAGGTTGCCTTTTTCCAGCTGTTTAAAAGCCAGTTTTGTAAGTGTCTTAGTGTACTGAATGCTTCTTTCTCTGCCATACTTATCTTTCATGTGTTTGATCTGAATCATCAGGAATGATGTGTACATCTCAGTCAGGGTCTTGGGCAGCTCTCCTTCCTCTCTGCTTTTCAACACATCCTCCAGAACTGTAGCAGTGATCCAGCAAAAGACTGGCATGTGGCACATGATGTGGAGGCTTCCTGATGTCTTGATGTGGGGGATGATTCTGCTGGCCTACTCCTCATCTCTGAATCTCTTCCTGAAGTACTCCTCCTTCTGTGGGTCAGTGAACCCTCTGACTTCTGTCACCATGTCAACACACCCAGGAGGGATCTGATTGGCTGCTGCAGGTTGTGTGGTTATCCAGAGGCGAGCAGAGGCGAGCCGGGTGCCCTTGATGAGGTTTGTCAGCAGCACATCCACTGAGGTGGACTTTGTCACATCAATAGGCAACTTTTCATTGGCACTGAAGTCTAGTTGAAGCAGCTCTCATCCAGTCAATCCAACACAAATAAAAGTTTATATTCACTCTTGTCAAAGTTTGTGTTTCCTGATGTCTGTAATGTAAACGGGAATATAAGATGCACATCTTGATTGGTTCTTTTTTCAGCCCAGTATTTTTATTTGTATCTGTGTTTGTTGAGGCAGCAAAATTACTTGTATTTGTATTCGAATAAACGTGGATTTATGCTTTTAATTTTAGAAAATTAAAGTGTTACAATAAGTGTACATGGATAAACTACCTTATGAAGGAGGTCCCCACACCGGGTCTCAAATTGGAGTCTCCCAGATCATAGACGACTGTGCTGATTACTGAGCTAAAACTTTATTCACTGCCTCATTGCAGACAGACCTCTACCTATTTATACACCCATAACACAGAGACAGCACACCATGTAATGTGTAGGGATGAACTTCAAAGGTGACTCTTGCTTTGCACTTTTCATTTTTTGCCTATTTTTTACAGCCTAACTTTGTGGTAAGGAGAAGGGGAACAACAGGTTATGGAGAGTCCCTTGGGAGCACTTTGCTTGTGTCAGTAGCTCAGCTTTATCTCTGGGGAACACCCCCAACTCCAGGAGTGATACGAACCGACCGAATGTAACCAACCTGCACATTGGTAAAAACAGACCCAAAAACAAATAATTTTTAAAATATTTGTATGAAACAAATATTCATAAAAAAACACAATTTGTGTTTTGTTGAATAACATATTTGTATTCAGGCACACCCCTACTGTGTAGATATCATGCAGAATCTTTGCATCCTTCTTTGTCGTCCACCCTTCTTTTATGTACATAAACCTGTTCTGGAGGTTAAGATGGAGATTTGTTTGTAACCATGGGATGGCTCATAGTAGCTGGTTTATCTGTGTAGAATAATATAAAATAGCCAGGACAATGTAAAGTGTAAAGCCTTGCTACTGAGTAGCCTTGAAGAGATTATTTTAAATAGATAAATAAATAACTGGATCTCAGGCTAATGCTCCTTTTAAACAGGTTGACAGGACATTATCTCTGTAGTCATCAGCTTTTTCAGTCATGAAATCTGCAACATTCCTGGGATTGTCAGTTCTTTAAAAGGTTATGTAGCATTGGGAAAAGGTCCAACCTGCCTGCTGTAGAAAGACAGGCTCTAGGGATGTGTCATTTTAGGACAAAGCAACACAGGAAATTAGATGTACTGTATGATATTTAAGAGTCTTCTGTGGTTGGTGGACTTTTTTCAGACAAAAAAATCTTCCAAAATGGTCATACTTTTGCTTGAATCAAATTACAAAGAAATATCAAAGCCTACTTTGCTGTTTTCATTTAAGTTCATCTTTACTTCTGGAGAGAAGTATAGATCAATACAATACAGGTATGCTGTCAATGAGGACATTATAGCAGAACTGAGTATGTGGGTTGTGCCCATGAAAAATTTGCCAAATCTTCTCTGCTAATGCCAAACAGCTTATTTTGCTGTTGCTATTGACTCTTGTTTTGAGCTTCTGGTACCCCCAGGTGCCGATCAGACACCTGATTGGCAGCACCAGTGAGCATGGGCCCTGCTACGGTGGTCAATAGGTATCTGCTCCAAGAATTGGCATACCACGTTTGACTGATCTGGATAGGACCTGTGCGATAGGGCAACTTCAAATCGGTGTTCCGCAAAACCAAGTTGCGGCATTATTTGGAGTGAGCCCTAGTACCATCTCCAAAGTCTTCAAGTTCCATATAACGGGGGATGTCAGAGACAGGCCGTGAAGTGGGCGTCCCAAGAAGACAACAACCCGAGAAGACCGTTTCCTCACCCAGTCAGCACTTAGGTACCATAAGCTGTCTTCTAGAGATTTGCAGTCAAGGTTTGCAGGATGATATGGCCGATGGCTCTCTGCCCAGACAATCCAGAACAGACTGCACGCAGCCAATCTCCGGTCTCATATGGCTGCCAGGAGGCCTGCCATGACTGCCCTTCACTGTCAGGCCCGTTTGCGCTGGTGTCAGCAACACGTGCACTGGAACCTGAACATGTGGAGGAACGTTATGTTCAGCATTGAGTCCAGATTCTGCCTATGGCAGTTGGATCATAGGGTCAAAGTGTGGAGAAGACGCAGAGAATGCTATGTTGATGGCTGCACCGATAGAGTAACGTCTTTTGGTGGCAGCATCTCTCTCACTGGAAAAATGAGGCTTGTCCTCATTGGAGGCAATCTCAATGCAGAGAGATATCGAGATGAGATTCTGCAACCACTGGCAATCCCATATCTCCACAGTCTGGGACCGAACTCTATCCTCCAAGATGACAACGCTTGCCCCCAAAGAGCGGGGTTTATCAGAGACTACCTCCAGAATTTGGGAGTGGGGAGGATGGAATGGCCTGCCAGCAGTCCTGACCTCAACCCCATTGAACACTTGTGGGATCAGCTTGGGTGTGCTGTTCATGCCAGAGTGACCAACACAACCACGTTGGCTGACTTGTGACAAATGCTGGTTGAAGAATGGGATGCCATCCCACAGCAGAGTGTGACCAGGCTGGTGACCAGCAAGAAGAGGAGGTGCCAGGCTGTTGTGGCTGTGTATGGTTCTTCCACACGCTACTGAGGCATCTGTTTGTTAAATGAATAAACTGTTAATTTGCCAATATGTCTTGTTTCTTCAATCATCCAATCCAGCAAACATCAAACAAGAGTCAATAGCAGAATAAGCTGTCTGGCATTGGCAGAGAAGATTTGGCAAATTTTTCATGGGCGCAACCCACATACTCAGCTCTGCTGCTCATGCCACAAATGCATGTTCCTTACAAATGTGGCACCATTTCAAAGGGAAATAAACAGGCCTTCCAATGGTGTAAGATTTATTGCCAAGAGGCATTGTTACAGCAAAGAAATAATCTACCAAACACAAATTTCCTTACTTTTTGTAGTAGTTTAGTTACTTTGATCAGAACTGACTCTGAGCAACAGTTACAGAAAATGTTCCTCTACTAATTAGGAAACATATCACACAATAGCTTGAAAAGAAGCATGAATGAGGGGGCCACTAAGACTTCAGAAAAACTTGTGTCGATCCACCACAAAACTATCAGACACCAGCTGGAGCCCCTGCAGCATTCTCTGGTATGAGGATTTTTCTCCTTTCAGCTTCCATCTGCTACTGCATTTCCAGTTTTCACACTGTCAGTAAGTTTGCCTGAATCTCAATTTTGATGGATCACTGGCCTGATGCACGACCATTATGCCCAGCACACTTTTGGTATTTTCATGGCCAGGTGTTCCAGGTGCACTGGTGCTGCACTTGGATAAGGGTGGGATCAGAGAGAATACATTATCGCACATTATAGGTAGGTATGTTGGAGGTTGTGACAATTGTGGGCAATCATATTCACCACTTCATCCCCCCATGACACGCTGACTGTTTGGGAATCCTGCAAAGAGTTTTCATCAGAGGAAACTGGTTGTTGTCTTGGATGTAAAAAGTTTCAGATATGAGTTTACCAGCAGATCTGGTGTGTGTAATTGTGCCTTTACAATGCACCACATCATTCCAATAGAGACTGCAGATTGAACAGATTCCTGCCACCTTCAGATGGCTTTACCGTTAGTGTATATACACAGGGCTCTAGTGTTTTGCCCAAGGAGTTTGTGTGCTCCTAAATAAAAAAATTAGTAGCACAGTGAAAAATGTTCAAGTAACACAGAGTTTATTAATGGGTCAACTTCTCTGCGGTTTATCTTTCACACTAAATCCTTAGTTTGTCTTACTGTCTTTAGCCCATTGTCAGCTACGACCTGCTGCTGTTTCTGCTGTGCTGTTTGTGTGTGTGTGTGTGTGTGTGTGTGTGCGTGTGTGTGTGTGTGCGCTCAGGTCTTTGTCAAACAGACTCAAATTTAAATACACTGATGGCAGCCTCATGCAAGATCTGTAATCTGAGTATCAATGAGAGAACAGGAACTGAACTATCATTCACCTTCTTGTGCTGGACCACAGTCAAGAGGTTAATTCATTAGTAACAGTCCATATAGCGTATTTTAAACTAGAGCTGCAGTTGAATAGATTCAGCTACTTTGGCTCACCACTACCAGAGTGCCACTACCCTCTGCCTCCTTATGGAGGTGCTGAACAGACTGGTGACGGTCAGATGGACAGCAGTTGTGGGTGACATTGAAGAAGAAATGCAACTAAAATAACCAGCCATGAGCAGCTGCTGTCAGACTCTGTCAGCGCTGGAAACACAGAGAGTCTGCTGGAGATATGACAGTCACTAGAAGTACATTCATGGCCCTTTGTATGTGTGGTATCTGTGTTATAGCTGAGCAAACGTTAGCAGCTCAGCACCAAGACGCTGTCTGGTGTGTGTATGTGTGTGTTAATATGTAGCCACAGCTCAGCTATTCATCATGGTACCGTCGTCAGCCCTGAATATCTTGTAAAGCTCTGAATATAACACAGCATAATAACTTGTGGTGTGTTAACTGCCACAGAAAAGAAATGCATCTTTCGTTTATTAGCATGACATTGTCTCTCTACCGTCTCTTATCAGGCTTGCTAACGCTATCTGTGAGAGGCACAAACTGAGGCTACAGTTATCAGTGTTGTGATATTTATACTTGGCGGCATTTCTTTTCTGTGAAACTACTGTACTGTTAAAACATTGTACATTATCTGACTACTTAATACTAGTTTTCAGACAATTAACAGCGGGGGGAAAAACATTATGGTAGGTTGTAATCTTTACTTGCACACTGTGCTCATAGATTTTTTTTACGGTTTGCATATATCTAGTTTTAGGGGAAAATGCGAGTGAAATACTCGCACTGTAGAGCCCTATTGCAGTAAATATGGACATCATGACAGCTCCCCAAAAGTGAAGCCAAAATATCTGCACCGCCCCCTGGTGGCTGGCTGCAGTAAAGGTCATATGTCCTGCCCCCTCCATGTTAGCGGATGGGACATGATCCAAACTAAAAAGTCAAAGTACATGTCAAATAAATTTTTTCCTAAAGATGGCTTCTGTCATTTTAGGTCATTCTTATTACACTGATGTTTGTTCAAGTGTTAATTTTTTGTTTTTAATTAGTGATTTGACGATATAAAAAGGGGGTGTGACATTATGATTGACAGCTGTGACAGCCGCTTTCAAAACTCTGTCAGGCTGCAGGATGGCTGAGGGGGCGTGTCCTGCAGGTTCCCACCACTTGACTCTACTGCACAGACTCTGGCTCCAAATGACATCACAAATGCAAGATGGCCGCTCCCAGAGAGGAAATATTTTGGTTTCACTTTTGCACAGCGGTGATGATGAGATGCTTCGTCCGTATTTATATACAATCAATGGGCTTTACAGACAATCACCAGGGTAAAGTAAAGGCTGTCAGTACAGGATGCAGCTGTTGTGGATGAGAGATGCTGGTAAGAATCACTCATTAATCTGTATTCAGACTCACCACAATGTATCCAGAAAACAACTATCTGGAAAGTTTAAAAACAAGCAAAACATGAAAAAAGCAGTTTGTGTGATTTCAGAGAGGTTTATACATGTGAGCCTTCACTATAATGTGTTCAAATATAACAGAACATACGAGCGCTGAGCTTTCGACCTGCTCTGAGCAGGTGAGTGTTGGACGGCACGAGACACACTCATTGTTGGTACCAGGATTGCAGTTTGCTGCTGGATTGAGATCATCACACCCTCAACTGCACCTCTCCTCATACTGTGGTGGCTGGTGAATCACCAAGATACCAAACCAGCTTCAAGGATACTTAACTTCAAGGATAACAACATGTGAATCTTTGAGTGTCTCTTCAGTGTCACGATTACATCTAGAATAGAATCTCCATTCACAGTCAAGACTCAATTCAATAAATAAAAAGTGGGCACTATTTTCAGGCTCTTAGTGTGCTCTGTCTATGTCTTTATGTTTGTATTTAAATTGATCTTTTTATAATCTAATTTAATTTTATATTAATTGATTTTATTTTGTTTGTTATTGTGTATTTATCAGTCGTTCTAATGCAAAGCATTATGTAAAGCTTTATTATTATGTACCTCAGGGGTCAATTTTGGGACCAATCTTATTCTCTTTTTATGTGCTACTATCACGTTATTGGTAGACATGGTATTTCCTTTCACTGTTATGCTGACGACACTCAGCTGTATGTCTCAATTCAGCCCACTGACCTCAGTATGCTGAGTTCTTTACAGGAGTGTAGATGTGAGAAACTGGATGTCTAAGAATTTTCTTCAATTGAACTCAACTAAAACAGAAATCCTTGTAATGGCTCCAGTAGTAGATTCAAATTCAGCCATACTGGTTAAACCAAGCAGACTCTGATAAAGACTTACTGTAGAGTCGATACATGTTGGTCTGCTTGGTTGTGTATATGCTCGAAGAATAAATTCACAATATTTCACTTGGACAGACACCAGGAAAGACTTCTTGGATCTTGTATTTTGTACTTTCACCTGCCTCAGTAAAGAGCACCTGTCATATGAGCCATCAGAACTTTGCAGCGCTTCCTGCTTCCATTGTAAACTAACAATATTAATATTTCAATTTATTTCAGTGATAATGTTGGTTGGAATTTAGGGATAGATTGAGTTCATTAAATGTTTGTTAGAGGCTGCTGCATCTGTTGCATTATCATTTTTTATGTGATTTTCTTGCTAAACCAATTCACGCATACAATTTGTAATGTAGCCAATAAAACTTCAGCATTTCAGTTACACTATCAAGACTTTTATAATATGATTGTAAGATTGTAAATCACATCTTGGCGGCACTATATGACGTTATGTTGGTGAAACATTGACAGAGCATAAAGGGCATCATTAAGACATAAATATAACTACACTGTCAGCACAGAGTCTCATACAGACCAATGTCACACTGTTGCTGCTGTTGGTTGAAAGCTGGATTTGAACTTAGTTGTGTTCATGTTAGAGAGGCTGTGTGTGAGAATCAGGTCTCATCATACATGCAGCTGGACGTGTGTGAGCAGCTTCACCTCAATGCTGTTGAAGCCTCATTAATTAGTATCAGTTGAAGTTATTCTACACAGAAGGAGGACTGTGACCTTCGTCCTCCACCACTCCCAGTACAGTCATGATAGAAAGAGATCTCTTCATGGTCCATATGAACCGCAGGAATGATTACAGCGACCAGTAACTGCTTTAATGCACATATGGACGCGTTAGTACTGTTTTAAGAAAAACTTGAAATAATGTGAACGAGGAAAACTCACAAAATAATCTAAACAAGTGTCCTCAGCAGCAGCACTGAGGGATTGATTATTGATTAACAGCAGTAACAGTGAACCACCGAGAGACAGAGTCAGGTCGTCTTATTCCTACAAAACAACAATAACAAACACAATCTGATGAAACAAACACTGTTCTGCTTCTTACCTGTTCAATCTGATCCCTGTGAGGTCATTTCTTCTGATTCTTCAATCTGAATTATTGATCAGACTGTCACTCCTGCAGCGCTGCTTCCTGCTCTGATAGAAAAGGAGGAAACTGTAAAACAGGAGGTGTGACTGATAAAACAGCAGAGGGTGAAGGTTTGGTTTCAGGAGCACAATGAAGTCTGGGTAATATTCCAGAGAGCAGGTTTAACAAACTCTGAGTTGTAAAACTAAATCTCTCACAGGTGTCCAGCTGGGTTGAGATCTGGTGACTGTGAAGGTCGTAACATATGTGTCGTCTTCAGTGACAAGATGCTTCCTACTAAACCTGACAGTTGCTGTTGCTAATTAGCTCATTTTGTCATGAAAAAACTTCTGTTGAGTCTCCAAACTGCACACAAGCTCCCCGTCTGACTTGTTTCTGCTTTATATGCTGAATGCCTGAAAATACTGTATTTTGTGTAATTATTATTATTATTATTATTATTATTATTATTATTATTTGGAGCAATTACTAGTTTTTTAAATGACTATTTGTGTTCAGTGATAGGTTGTAAGATACAGGTAGGTAGTTTTTTTAAAGACGTGTTCTCTGTTTTACTTGAGAAGTGAAGTTATTCCTTTAGGTTTCTGCTGGTGTTATAAAAAGTGTGTATACATGACTTCACCTCTCAGCACTACATTATATATTTGTTGCTTTTTACCAAAACATCATCTCAAAATGGCTGAAGATGATTATCTGGAATAGAAGGAAACTTTGAATCACAAAGGTTGTTTTGTTTTTTGACTTTTCTATAAGTTAGTTTGCAAAACTGTAAAAACAGGAAACAGATATGTGTACAGATTTAAGTTTTAAATCAGATCTAATCCAATTAAAGGGGATATTAAAGGACATTTTAGCTGCAAAGTGAAAATCAGCTCATCATTCACCAACAACATACTTTTGGCTGCTAGCTGAATGATCAAACATTATTTATCCAACCACAAACACACACAGTGAGTTAGCAGCTGCTTTCCTTTAAATTACATAAAAAATGAACTGAGTTTGGTTGTTTGGTGTTTAGATTCAGTTGAGGTGAATCCAAACACTTGAAGTGAACTGTTCTTGCTCCAGTGTGAAGGAGAGTTTTTGATTATTGTATCTTTAATTCTGGCTCTTTGTACACACATCCACCATGTCAAAAATAAATCATTTTAAATTTAAAGATTCTACCTCCTGTCAATGACAAGCTAGAAGACAAACCAAAGCTCCTCCAGCAGCTGCAGGGAACTGAAGCAGAAATTTTACCAACATTTGACAGTTAAAATTTGCTGCTTTTTGTCTTTAATTGAAAAAAACCATTTTGTATTTAGATGATAGTTTTAGTGTGACATGAAAAGTGGAAAACCATCTGCAGCAGATGTTGTGATTTTCAGAAACAGAAAAGATGATTAACAAGAGTGGAAACAAGAAAAACATCATATTTATTCATTCTGAATGTTCTCTGCTTGTAATGGCTCCAGTAGTAGATTCAAATACAGCCATACTGGTTAAACCAAGCAGACTCTGATGAAGACTTACTGTAGAGTCGATACGTGTTGGTCTGCTTGGTTGTGTATATGCTCGAAGAATAAATTCACAATATTATTTCACTGAAGACGGAGTGCCTCTTTTTTTTTCCATGCTTGTCTACATCACTGAAGGACAGATACCAGGAAAGACTTCTTGAATCTTGTTTTTTGTACTTTCACCTGCCTCAGTAAAGAGCACCTGTCATATGAGCCATCAGAACTATGCAGCGCTTCCTGCTTCCATTGTAAACTAACAATATTAATATTTCAATTTATTTCAGTGATAATGTTGGTTGGAATTTAGGGATAGATTGAGTTCATTAAATGTTTGTTAGAGGCTGCTGCATCTGTTGCATTATCATTTTTTATGTGATTTTCTTGCTAAACTAATTCACGCATGCAATTTGTAATGTAGCCAATAAAACTTCAGCATTTCAGTTACACTATCAAGACTTTTATAATATGATTGTAAGATTGTAAATCACATCTTGGCGGCACCATATGATGTTATGTTGGTGAAACATTGACAGAGCATAAAGGGCATCATTAAGACATAAATATAACTACGCTGTCAGCACAGAGTCTCATACAAACCAATGTCACACTGTTGCTGCTGTTGGTTGAAAGCTGCATTTGAACTTAGTTGTGTTCATGTTAGAGAGGCTGTGTGTGAGAATCAGGTCTCATCATACATGCAGCTGGACGTGTGTGAGCAGCTTCACCTCAATGCTGTTGAAGCCTCATTAATTAGTATCAGTTGAAGTTATTCTACACAGAAGGAGGACTGTGACCTTCTTCCTCCACCACTCCCAGTACAGTCATGATAGAAAGAGATCTCTTCATGGTCCATATGAACCGCAGGAATGATTACAGCGACCAGTAACTGCTTTAATGCACATATGGACGCGTTAGTACTGTTTTAATAAGAACTTGAAATAATGGGAACCAGTTCTTTAAGGAAAATTTACAAAATAATCTAAACAAGTGTCCTCAGCAGCAGCACTGAGGGATTGATTATTGATTAACAGCAGTAACAGTGAACCACCGAGAGACAGAGTCAGGTCGTCTTATTCCTACAAAACAACAATAACAAACACAATCTGAAGAAACAAACACTGTTCTGCTTCTTACCTGTTCAATCTGATGCCTGTGAGGTCATTTCTTCTGATTCTTCAATCTGAATTATTGATCAGACTGTCACTCCTGCAGCGCTGCTTCCTGCTGTGATAGAAAAGGAGGAAACTGTAAAACAGGAGGTGTGACTGATAAAACAGCAGAGGGTGAAGGTTTGGTTTCAGGAGCACAATGAAGTCTGAGTAATATTCCAGAGAGCAGGTTTAACAAACTCTGAGTTGGAAAACTAAATCTCTCACAGGTGTCCAGCTGGGTTGAGATCTGGTGACTGTGAAGGTCGTAACATATGTGCCGTCTTCAGTGACAAGATGCTTCCTACTAAACCTGACAGTTGCTGTTGCTAATTAGCTCATTTTGTCATGAAAAAACTTCTGTTGAGTCTCCAAACTGCACACAAGCTCCCCGTTTGACTTGTTTCTGCTTTATATGCTGAATGCCTGAAAATACTGTATTTTGTGTAATTATTATTATTATTATTATTATTATTATTATTATTATTATTATTATTATTTGGAGTAATTACTAGTTTTTTAAATGAGTATTTGTGTTCAGTGATATATTGTAAGATATAGGTAGGTAGTTTTTTTAAAGACGTGTTCTCTGTTTTACTTGAGAAGTGAAGTTATTCCTTTAGGTTTCTGCTGGTGTTATAAAAAGTGTGTATACATGACTTCACCTCTCAGCACTACATTATATATTTGTTGCTTTTTACCAAAACATCATCTCAAAATGGCTGAAGATGATTATCTGGAATAGAAGGAAACTTTGAATTACAAAGGTTGTTTTATTTTTTGACTTTTCTATAAGTTAGTTTGCAGAACTGTAAAAACAGGAAACAGATATGTGTACAGATTTAAGTTTTAAATCAGATCTAATCCAATTAAAGGGGATATTAAAGGACAATTTAGCTGCAAAGTGAAAATCAGCTCATCATTTACCAACAACCTACTTTTGACTATTAGCTGAATGATCAAACATTATTTATCCAACCACAAACACACACAGTGAGTTAGCAGCTGCTTTCCTTTAAATTACATAAAAAATGAACTGTGTTTGGTTGTTTGGTGTTTAGATTCAGTTGAGGTGAATCCAAACACTTGAAGTGAACTGTTCCTGCTCCAGTGTGAAGGAGAGTTTTTGATTATTGTATCTTTAATTCTGGCTCTTTGTACACACATCCACCATGTCAAAATAAATCATTTTAAATTTAAAGATTCCACCTCCTGTCAATGACAAGCCAGAAGACAAACCAAAGCTCCTCCAGCAGCTGCAGGGAACTGAAGCAGAAATTTAACCAACATTTGACAGTTAAAATTTGCTGCTTTTTGTCTTAAATTGAAAAAAAAAGGTTTGTATTTAGATGATAGTTTTAGTGTGACATGAAAAGTGGAAAACCATCTGCAGCAGATGTTGTGATTTTCAGAAACAGAAAAGATGATTAACAAGAGTGGAAACAAGAAAAACATCATATTTATTCATTCTGAATGTTCTCTGCTTGTAATGGCTCCAGTAGTAGATTCAAATACAGCCATACTGGTTAAACCAAGCAGACTCTGATGAAGACTTACTGTAGAGTCGATACGTGTTGGTCTGCTTGGTTGTGTATATGCTCGAAGAATAAATTCACAATATTATTTCACTGAAGACGGAGTGCCTCTTTTTTTTTCCATGCTTGTCTACATCACTGAAGGACAGATACCAGGAAAGACTTCTTGAATCTTGTTTTTTGTACTTTCATCTGCCTCAGTAAAGAGCACCTGTCATATGAGCCATCAGAACTATGCAGCGCTTCCTGCTTCCATTGTAAACTAACAATATTAATATTTCAATTTATTTCAGTGATAATGTTGGTTGGAATTTAGGGATAGATTGAGTTCATTAAATGTTTGTTAGAGGCTGCTGCATCTGTTGCATTATCATTTTTTATGTGATTTTCTTGCTAAACTAATTCACGCATGCAATTTGTAATGTAGCCAATAAAACTTCAGCATTTCAGTTACACTATCAAGACTTTTATAATATGATTGTAAGATTGTAAATCACATCTTGGCGGCACCATATGATGTTATGTTGGTGAAACATTGACAGAGCATAAAGGGCATCATTAAGACATAAATATAACTACACTGTCAGCACAGAGTCTCATACAGACCAATGTCACACTGTTGCTGCTGTTGGTTGAAAGCTGCATTTGAACTTAGTTGTGTTCATGTTAGAGAGGCTGTGTGTGAGAATCAGGTCTCATCATACATGCAGCTGGACGTGTGTGAGCAACTTCACCTCAATGCTGTTGAAGCCTCATTAATTAGTATCAGTTGAAGTTATTCTACACAGAAGGAGGACTGTGACCTTCGTCCTCCATCACTCCCAGTACAGTCATGATAGAAAGAGATCTCTTCATGGTCCATATGAACCGCAGGAATGATTACAGCGACCAGTAACTGCTTTAATGCACATATGGACGCGTTAGTACTGTTTTAATAAGAACTTGAAATAATGGGAACCAGTTCTTTAAGGAAAATTTACAAAATAATCTAAACAAGTGTCCTCAGCAGCAGCACTGAGGGATTGATTATTGATTAACAGCAGTAACAGTGAACCACCGAGAGACAGAGTCAGGTTGTCTTATTCCTACAAAACAACAATAACAAACACAATCTGATGAAACAAACACTGTTCTGCTTCTTACCTGTTCAATCTGATGCCTGTGAGGTCATTTCTTCTGATTCTTCAATCTGAATTATTGATCAGACTGTCACTCCTGCAGCGCTGCTTCCTGCTGTGATAGAAAAGGAGGAAACTGTAAAACAGGAGGTGTGACTGATAAAACAGCAGAGGGTGAAGGTTTGGTTTCAGGAGCACAATGAAGTCTGAGTAATATTCCAGAGAGCAGGTTTAACAAACTCTGAGTTGGAAAACTAAATCTCTCACAGGTGTCCAGCTGGGTTGAGATCTGGTGACTGTGAAGGTCGTAACATATGTGCCGTCTTCAGTGACAAGATGCTTCCTACAAAACCTGACAGTTGCTGTTGCTAATTAGCTCATTTTGTCATGAAAAAACTTCTGTTGAGTCTCCAAACTGCACACAAGCTCCCCGTTTGACTTGTTTCTGCTTTATATGCTGAATGCCTGAAAATACTGTATTTTGTGTAATTATTATTATTATTATTATTATTATTATTATTATTATTATTATTATTATTATTATTATTATTATTATTATTATTATTATTTGGAGTAATTACTAGTTTTTTAAATGAGTATTTGTGTTCAGTGATAGATTGTAAGATATAGGTAGATAGTTTTTTTAAAGACGTGTTCTCTGTTTTACTTGAGAAGTGAAGTTATTCCTTTAGGTTTCTGCTGGTGTTATAAAAAGTGTGTATACATGACTTCACCTCTCAGCACTACATTATATATTTGTTGCTTTTTACCAAAACATCATCTCAAAATGGCTGAAGATGATTATCTGGAATAGAAGGAAACTTTGAATTACAAAGGTTGTTTTATTTTTTGACTTTTCTATAAGTTAGTTTGCAGAACTGTAAAAACAGGAAACAGATATGTGTACAGATTTAAGTTTTAAATCAGATCTAATCCAATTAAAGGGGATATTAAAGGACATTTTAGCTGCAAAGTGAAAATCAGCTCATCATTTACCAACAACCTACTTTTGACTATTAGCTGAATGATCAAACATTATTTATCCAACCACAAACACACACAGTGAGTTAGCAGCTGCTTTCCTTTAAATTACATAAAAAATGAACTGTGTTTGGTTGTTTGGTGTTTAGATTCAGTTGAGGTGAATCCAAACACTTGAAGTGAACTGTTCCTGCTCCAGTGTGAAGGAGAGTTTTTGATTATTGTATCTTTAATTCTGGCTCTTTGTACACACATCCACCATGTCAAAAATAAATCATTTTAAATTTAAAGATTCCACCTCCTGTCAATGACAAGCCAGAAGACAAACCAAAGCTCCTCCAGCAGCTGCAGGGAACTGAAGCAGAAATTTTACCAACATTTGACAGTTAAAATTTGCTGCTTTTTGTCTTAAATTGAAAAAAAAAGGTTTGTATTTAGATGATAGTTTTAGTGTGACATGAAAACTGGAAAACCATCTGCAGCAGATGTTCTGATTTTCAGAAACAGAAAAGATGATTAACAAGAGTGGAAACAAGAAAAACATCATATTTATTCATTCTGAATGTTCTCTGCTTGTAATGGCTCCAGTAGTAGATTCAAATACAGCCATACTGGTTAAACCAAGCAGACTCTGATGAAGACTTACTGTAGAGTCGATACGTGTTGGTCTGCTTGGTTGTGTATATGCTCGAAGAATAAATTCACAATATTATTTCACTGAAGACGGAGTGCCTCTTTTTTTTTCCATGGTTGTCTACATCACCGAAGGACAGATACCAGGAAAGACTTCTTGAATCTTGTTTTTTGTACTTTCACCTGCCTCAGTAAAGAGCACCTGTCATATGAGCCATCAGAACTATGCAGCGCTTCCTGCTTCCATTGTAAACTAACAATATTAATATTTCAATTTATTTCAGTGATAATGTTGGTTGGAATTTAGGGATAGATTGAGTTCATTAAATGTTTGTTAGAGGCTGCTGCATCTGTTGCATTATCATTTTTTATGTGATTTTCTTGCTAAACTAATTCACGCATGCAATTTGTAATGTAGCCAATAAAACTTCAGCATTTCAGTTACACTATCAAGACTTTTATAATATGATTGTAAGATTGTAAATCACATCTTGGCGGCACTATATGATGTTATGTTGGTGAAACATTGACAGAGCATAAAGGGCATCATTAAGACATAAATATAACTACACTGTCAGCACAGAGTCTCATACAGACCAATGTCACACTGTTGCTGCTGTTGGTTGAAAGCTGCATTTGAACTTAGTTGTGTTCATGTTAGAGAGGCTGTGTGTGAGAATCAGGTCTCATCATACATGCAGCTGGACGTGTGTGAGCAGCTTCACCTCAATGCTGTTGAAGCCTCATTAATTAGTATCAGTTGAAGTTATTCTACACAGAAGGAGGACTGTGACCTTCGTCCTCCACCACTCCCAGTACAGTCATGATAGAAAGAGATCTCTTCATGGTCCATATGAACCGCAGGAATGATTACAGCGACCAGTAACTGCTTTAATGCACATATGGACGCGTTAGTACTGTTTTAATAAGAACTTGAAATAATGGGAACCAGTTCTTTAAGGAAAATTTACAAAATAATCTAAACAAGTGTCCTCAGCAGCAGCACTGAGGGATTGATTATTGATTAACAGCAGTAACAGTGAACCACAGAGAGACAGAGTCAGGTTGTCTTATTCCTACAAAACAACAATAACAAACACAATCTGAAGAAACAAACACTGTTCTGCTTCTTACCTGTTCAATCTGATGCCTGTGAGGTCATTTCTTCTGATTCTTCAATCTGAATTATTGATCAGACTGTCACTCCTGCAGCGCTGCTTCCTGCTCTGATAGAAAAGGAGGAAACTGTAAAACAGGAGGTGTGACTGATAAAACAGCAGAGGGTGAAGGTTTGGTTTCAGGAGCACAATGAAGTCTGAGTAATATTCCAGAGAGCAGGTTTAACAAACTCTGAGTTGGAAAACTAAATCTCTCACAGGTGTCCAGCTGGGTTGAGATCTGGTGACTGTGAAGGTCGTAACATATGTGCCGTCTTCAGTGACAAGATGCTTCCTACTAAACCTGACAGTTGCTGTTGCTAATTAGCTCATTTTGTCATGAAAAAACTTCTGTTGAGTCTCCAAACTGCACACAAGCTCCCCGTCTGACTTGTTTCTGCTTTATATGCTGAATGCCTGAAAATACTGTATTTTGTGTAATTATTATTATTATTATTATTATTATTATTATTATTATTATTATTATTATTATTATTATGAGTAATTACTAGTTTTTTAAATGAGTATTTGTGTTCAGTGATATATTGTAAGATATAGGTAGATAGTTTTTTTAAAGACGTGTTCTCTGTTTTACTTGAGAAGTGAAGTTATTCCTTTAGGTTTCTGCTGGTGTTATAAAAAGTGTGTATACATGACTTCACCTCTCAGCACTACATTATATATTTGTTGCTTTTTACCAAAACATCATCTCAAAATGGCTGAAGATGATTATCTGGAATAGAAGGAAACTTTGAATTACAAAGGTTGTTTTATTTTTTGACTTTTCTATAAGTTAGTTTGCAGAACTGTAAAAACAGGAAACAGATATGTGTACAGATTTAAGTTTTAAATCAGATCTAATCCAATTAAAGGGGATATTAAAGGACATTTTAGCTGCAAAGTGAAAATCAGCTCATCATTTACCAACAACCTACTTTTGACTATTAGCTGAATGATCAAACATTATTTATCCAACCACAAACACACACAGTGAGTTAGCAGCTGCTTTCCTTTAAATTACATAAAAAATGAACTGAGTTTGGTTGTTTGGTGTTTAGATTCAGTTGAGGTGAATCCAAACACTTGAAGTGAACTGTTCTTGCTCCAGTGTGAAGGAGAGTTTTTGATTATTGTATCTTTAATTCTGGCTCTTTGTACACACATCCACCATGTCAAAAATAAATCATTTTAAATTTAAAGATTCCACCTCCTGTCAATGACAAGCTAGAAGACAAACCAAAGCTCCTCCAGCAGCTGCAGGGAACTGAAGCAGAAATTTTACCAACATTTGACAGTTAAAATTTGCTGCTTTTTGTCTTAAATTGAAAAAAAAAGGTTTGTATTTAGATGATAGTTTTAGTGTGACATGAAAAGTGGAAAACCATCTGCAGCAGATGTTCTGATTTTCAGAAACAGAAAAGATGATTAACAAGAGTGGAAACAAGAAAAACATCATATTTATTCATTCTGAATGTTCTCTACTTGTAATGGCTCCAGTAGTAGATTCAAATACAGCCATACTGGTTAAACCAAGCAGACTCTGATGAAGACTTACTGTAGAGTCGATACGTGTTGGTCTGCTTGGTTGTGTATATGCTCGAAGAATAAATTCACAATATTATTTCACTGAAGACGGAGTGCCTCTTTTTTTCCCATGCTTGTCTACATCACTGAAGGACAGATACCAGGAAAGACTTCTTGAATCTTGTATTTTGTACTTTCATCTGCCTCAGTAAAGAGCACCTGTCATATGAGCCATCAGAACTATGCAGCGCTTCCTGCTTCCATTGTAAACTAACAATATTAATATTTCAGTTTTATTTCAGTGATAATATTGGTTGGAATTTAGGGATAGATTGAGTTCATTAAATGTTTGTTAACTTCGTTGTGTTCATGTTAGAGAGGCTGTGTGTGAGAATCAGGTCTCATCATACATGCAGCTGGACGTGTGTGAGCAGTTTCACCTCAATGCTGTTGAAGCCTCATTAATTAGTATCAGTTGAAGTTATTCTACACAGAAGGAGGACTGTGACCTTCGTCCTCCACCACTCCCAGTACAGTCATGATAGAAAGAGATCTCTTCATGGTCCATATGAACCACAGGAATGATTACAGCGACCAGTAACTGCTTTAATGCACATATGGACGTTTTAGTACTGTTTTAAGAAAAACTCGAAATAATGTGAACGAGGAAAACTCACAAAATAATCTAAACAAGTGTCCTCAGCAGCAGCACTGAGGGATTGATTATTGATTAACAGCAGTAACAGTGAACCACCGAGAGACAGAGTCAGGTCGTCTTATTCCTACAAAACAACAACAACAAACACAATGTGATGAAACAAACACTGTTCTGCTTCTTACCTGTTCAATCTGATCCCTGTGTGGTCATTTCTTCTGATTCTTCAATCTGAATTATTGATCAGACTGTCACTCCTGCAGCGCTGCTTCCTGCTCTGATAGAAAAGGAGGAAACTGTGTAAAACAGGAGGTGCGACTGATTAAACAGCAGAGGGTGAAGGTTTGGTTTCAGGAGCACAATGAAGTCTGGGTAATATTCCAGAGAGCAGGTTTAACAAACTCTGAGTCAAACCCTGAACTGGAAACAGGAAACAGATATGTGTACAGATTTCAGTTTTAAATCAGATCTAATTCAATTAAAGGGGATATTAAAGGACATTTTAGCTGCAAAGTGAAAATCAGCTCATCATTCACCAACAACCTACTTTTGGCTGTTAGCTGAATGATCAAACATTATTTATCCAACCACAAACACACACAGTGAGTTAGCAGCTACACTTGAAATAATGTGAACCTGTTCTTTAAGGAAAATCCACAAAATAATCTAAACAAGTGTAAAATTAGCTGCTTTTTGTCATTAATGAAAAAAATATATTGTATTTAGACAAATGAAAACTAGAAAACCATCTGCAGCAGATGTTCTGATTTTCAGAAACAGAAAAAATGATTAACAAGAGTGGAAACAAGAAAAACACATTTATTCATTCTGAATGTTCAAATGAAACAATGCTAGAAAGAAGAAAACATGATTCTTTAGTGAACTGCAACCTGTGACGATGGATCTCAAGTAGACACTGAATCTGCCAGTTTGATCAAATAAAAAAAGACATTTAAAGACGTCTTGATGGGCTGCGGGAAAGTGACAATTATAAACATCTTTAGCAGAACCTTGACAGCTTTCTGCACTTCTGTTTGCAAATTACAGTTTATAGCAGCTTAAATGAGAAGAAAATAAAGGCAACTTCTGCTTTTAACACATTTTTTTCCAATTAAAACGACAAGAATTGAACCAAGAACCAGAATTAGAACAGAAAACCATAAGCAACACATTAACAACATCCTGGTGATTAATTTAATTGTTGGCAACTAGTTGATTAATTGATTAATTGTCGCAGCTCTAAATCAGTACATTCACAACAAATATCAGATTGTACAAACACTGATCCATCACAACCTGTGTTGATCACAGCAGACGTCATCCAACATCACACAGTCTCTGATAAAACACACATAACCACCATCACAACAACAACAACAACAATGAAAAAACAACAATCTGTTCAAAAATCCCAACTTGTTCCTGCTTTATTTTACTGTAGAAATAACAATATGAAAACACTGCTACAATATTCAGCAAAACATTACATAAAAAACAAACAAACAGCAGCTTTATAACTGTTTGTGGCAGTGCTTTATCTTGTTATCAGAGTCTTTGTCTCAAAGTCACTGAGGTTTGTACAAGTTGTTTGTGTTTCCCTCCTGCGTCCAGCAGAGGTCAGTATAACAGCTCACACAGAGAGGACAGTTTGTTAAAGGCAGGGACAGAATGCACTTCTGCCACAGCCAAGCAGGAAGCTCCAGGCCTGAGAAGTGAAGTCAATGTGGAAGTGCCTTAAACCTGCAGTCTTTCTAATGACCAGCAGGTGGAGACTCCACTAGTTGCAAAAAGAAAGTCTGGTAGTATGGAGGTCTATGAGAAAATGACTTTTCACTTGATTTATTACCCCAGTAAACATTTTCCTAATGAGTTTATGGTCTCAATTGCTAGTTTCAAATCTTCAGAAATTCAGTTCGTAAATTATGGCCCCATTTAGATTGAAATAGACAAGACGCTACCACAGCGACAACATTGAATATGTAACGTAACCATGGTGTAACCTCAGATTCACAGAGTATAGGTGTAGCTGCTGCTATTTCAGTGTTTTCAGTTCATGAAAGTTAACTGTAACATTTTAGTCACTAAAAAAGTCTTGTTCAGTGTTTGATTGTGATAAAAGACCCTCCAAGGAGTTGGTTCAGTTTTTCCAGTAAATACATTTTATTTTAATGGTTTTAAGCCTGTTTTTCACTAGCGAAAATTAGCATTAGCATTATCACAGTTAACCATAGACTGTAAATGCACCGTGCTAACCAAGCTAGAAGCTAGCGCTAGGGTCAGCTCCTCGTTCAAATAAGTTCACCTCTGGCTCCAAAAATCAAAGATGGCGACAGTCAAATCACCCTGTCACTACAAGATCGAAGTGCAGAGACTTGTGGACCTTGTCTGTGCATCCCTTTTGTATGTCCATCAGTGATGACAGGGGGTCAGTGGAACTTCGTCCAAATCCATCCTTCCAGCCCAAAGTCATCACCTCCTCATTCAGGTAAAGGGTCATTCGCCTGAGGGCTTTTTTCCCCCGTCCTAACACCGACAGGGAGGAGGAGTGTCTTCACACCCTGTGGCCCCGTGCAGGCGCTCTGCTGTTATGTGAAGCGCATGGCGGCTTTCAGGAAGTTGGACCCGTTGTTCGTCTGCTAGGGTGGTCAGGCTCAGGGGGCCACTATGTCTGTGCAACGGCTCACTCACTGGATCTGTGATGCAATCCACAGAAGTAATGAGGTGGTGGGTTGTCTTCCCCCAGTGGGTCTGAGGGCGCACTCCACCTGGGGCATTGCGTCCTCTATGGTGCTTTTCAGAGGTGTCTCAGTGGAGGACATCTGTTTGGCCGCCTCATGGGCTTCCACTTCGACTTTTGTGCAGTCATATCTCAGGGACATGACTGCTGGTTCAGTGTCTCGTTCAGTGCTTGGTGCACTGTCTGGGGGGACGTCATCTGGAGAAGACTAAGGTGTTTTGGTAGGCGCACAGCTTGTTGCTGGCTTTTGCAGTCCAATGCAAGACCCTCAGGCAGGCGGTGGTGCTGTTTCTTGGTTGTGGCTGGGTTTGGACTATTGTCAGTTTGGGCTCAGCTGGGAGTACATCTCATCCCTAACCGCCTTCGCATTAGGTTTTAACCAATAGCAAAGCCTGTTAGAGGGCAGAGCACGTCCAACATAGAAATAGTAGTTATTTATCTGAGTATTTTAAGTTTGTTTAAGTCACATAAACATGCTAAACAAGTAAAATAAACTACAAACTGTCAAAAAATGGCAACATTTATGTTAAGTTTGCTGTCTGGTAATTATCACATCTATATAGGTAACTTATATTGGTCGTGCTGACGTGCTACGGTAAGCGTATTGTATCATTTCCGGTTGCCGACTGTGTCTACTGATAGCGTTGTTGCTGCTCTCATCTCTCATCTCAGTTGATTTTCCTATATATATCACATTACTGTGGATTAATTGTGGATTAATATCTGCTGTATATTTAAACTTTCGCTAGTTTTACACAAGCACTCTCAGCGCTTTTCTCTTAGCGACTTTTCTCGCTAATCGCACAAGTTGTTAGTCACTTTAGCTCTGCAGCTAGCACTAGCAGCTAACTTAAACTAAGTAGTTAGCGATGGCTTCTCTCTCTCCCTCTCGTTCTCCTACTCTCTCTTGCTCGGTGTGTCAAATGTTTAGTTATTCCTCTGCCTCCTTTAGTGATAGTGGTAAGTGTAATAAGTGTAGTTTATTTGCAGCACTGGAGGCAAGGCTTAGTGAATTGGAAGCGCGGCTCCGCACCATGGAAAAACAATCAGCTGCTAATATAGTTAGCCAGCCCCTAGTATCCGGTGCGGGCCGACCTAGCGTAGCTCCCACTCCCCCGGCAGCTCCCGAGCAGCCGGGAAGCCAGGGCGGCTGGGTGACTGTCCGAAGGAAGCATAGCCCTAAGCAGAAGCCCACGGTTCACCACCAACCAGTTCATGTTTCTAACAGGTTCTCCCCACTCAGCGACACACCCGCTGAGAAACAAACTCTGATTATTGGCAGCTCCATAGTCAGAAACGTGAAGTTAGCGACACCAGCAGCCATAGTTAAATGTATTCCTGGGGCCAGAGCGGGCGACATTGAGTCAAATTTAAAACTGCTGGCTAAGAATAAACGTAAATATGGTACGATTGTCATCCATGTCGGCGGCAACGACTCCCGATTACGCCAATCGGAGATCACCAAGATTAATGTTGAGTCGGTGTGTACATTTGCAAAAACTATGTCGGACTCCGTAATTTTCTCTGGACCGCTGCCTAATCTGACCAGTGATGACATGTATAGCCGCATGTCACAATTCAACCGCTGGTTGTCGAGGTGGTGTCCAGCAAACGATGTGGGCTTCATAGATAATTGGCAGACTTTCTGGGGAAGACCTGGTCTGATTAGGAGAGACGGCATACATCCCACTTTGGATGGAGCTGCTCTCATATCCAGAAATATGGCTGAGTTTATTAGTAAACCAAAACCATGACAACCCAGAGTTGAGACCAGGAGGCAGAGCTGCAGTCCTACACGCTTCTCTGTGCTTCCATTAGAGCAGTTACCCACCCAAAACCACATAGAGACTGTGTCTGTCCCCCGACCACTTAAATCAATTAAATCCAAAGTAAACAAAAGAAGAGTCATTCATGAAAATCTAGTAAAAATTAAAACCACTACTGCAATAGTACAACAAAATAAGATAATTAAATGTGGACTCTTGAACATTAGATCTCTTTCATCTAAAGCCGTTTTAGTAAACGATTTAATTTCAGATCATCATATTGATTTATTTTGTCTCACTGAAACCTGGCTGTGTCATGAAGAATATGTCAGCCTAAATGAATCCACTCCCCCCAGTCATATTAATACTCATGTTCCTCGGGGCACTGGCCGAGGAGGAGGAGTTGCGGCCATTTTCAGCTCAAGCCTGGTCGTCAACCCTAGACCTAAATTTAATTATAACTCATTCAAAAGCCTTGTTCTTAGTCTCTCAGCCAACCTGGAAAACTTTACAGCCAGTTCTATTTGTTATAGTGTATCGTCCTCCTGGCCCGTACTCTGAATTCCTATCTGAATTTTCAGAGTTTTTGTCGTATTTAGACCTTAGTACAGATAAAGTAATTATAGTAGGTGATTTTAATATTCATGTGGACGTTGATAATGACAGTCTCAGCACTGCATTTATCTCATTATTAGACTCAATTGGCTTCTCTCAGTGTGTAAATAATCCCACTCACCGTCTTAACCACACCCTAGACCTTGTTCTGGCTTATGGGATTGAAATTGAACATTTAATAATTTTTCCACAAAATCCTATTTTATCAGATCAGATCAGATTTTAATAACTTTTGAATTCCTATTACTGGATTATACACCACTAGACAAAAATGTCCTCACTAGATGTCTCTCTGATAGTGTTGTAGATAAATTTAAGGAAGCAATTCCGTCAGTACTGAATTCACTACCATGTCTCAATACTACAGAGGACTCTTACGTTAAATTCAGTCCCTTCCAAATTGATAATCTTGTTGATAGTGCTGCAGGCTCACTAAGACAAACACTCGACTCCATCGCCCCCTTAAAAAAGAAGATAATAAAACATAAGAGGTTAGCTCCACGGTATAACTCCCAAACCCGCAAATTAAAACAAACATCGCGAAAATTGGAAAGGATTTGGTGTTCCACCAAAGTAGAAGAATCTCGCTTAGTCTGGCAAGATAGTCTTAAAACATATAGGAAGGCCCTCTGTAATGCCAGAGCCGCCTATTACTCAGCATTAATAGAAGAGAATAAAAACTGCCCTAGGTTCCTTTTCAGCACTTTGGCCAGGCTGACAAAGAGTCATAACTCTACTGATCCATGTATTCCTATAGCTCTAAGTAGTAACGACTTTATGAGCTTCTTTAATGATAAAATTCTAACTATTAGAGACAAAATTAACCACCTCCTGCCCTCAACAGGCACCGTTCTCTCCCCAAACACAGGAACCTTGGTAACGGCAGTAAATCCTGACATATATTTGGACTGTTTTTCTCCACTAGACTTGTCTGAACTAACTTCAATGATCTGTTCAGCTAAACCATCAACCTGTCTCTTAGATCCCATCCCAACTAGGCTGCTTAAGGAAGCCTTACCCTTAGTGAGCACTTCTTTACTAGATATGATCAATCTGTCTTTAGTAACAGGCTATGTACCACAGTCTTTTAAAGTAGCTGTAATTAAACCTCTTCTTAAGAAGCCTACTCTTGATTCAGGTGTTTTAGCCAGTTACAGACCTATATCTAACCTTCCATTTCTATCTAAGATCCTTGAGAAAGCAGTCTCTAATCAGTTATGTGACTTTCTACATAACAATAGTTTATTTGAGGATTTTCAGTCAGGATTTAGAGCACATCATAGCACAGAGACAGCACTGGTGAAAGTCACAATTGACCTCCTAACTGCATCGGACAAAGGATTTGTCTCTATACTTGTCCTGTTAGATCTTAGTGCTGCATTCGACACAATTGACTATCAAATCCTTTTGCAGAGACTGGAACATTTAATTGGCATTAAAGGAACTGCATTAAGCTGGTTTAAGTCATATTTATCAGACCGATTTCAGTTTGTACATGTGAATGATGAATCCTCCGTGAAGGCAAAAGTTAGACACGGAGTTCCACAAGGTTCTGTACTTGGACCAATTCTATTCACCTTGTATATGCTTCATTTAGGTAATATTATTAGGAAACACTCCATAAATTTTCATTGTTACGCAGATGACACCCAATTATATTTATCAGTGAAGCCAGATGAACCCCATCAGTTAAACAAACTCCAAACATGCCTTAACGACATAAAGACCTGGATGACCTGCAATTTTCTACTACTAAATTCAGATAAAACTGAAGTTATTGTGCTTGGCCCTAAACACCTTAGAAACACATTATCTAATGATAAAGCTACTCTGGATGGCATTACCTTGGCCTCCAGCACCACCGTAAGGAATCTGGGAGTTATCTTTGATCAGGATATGTCCTTTAACTCCACATAAATCAAATCTCAAGGACTGCCTTTTTTCACTTACGTAATATCACAAAAATCAGGCACATCCTGTCCCTAAAAGATGCAGAAAAACTAGTTCACGCATTTGTTACTTCTAGGCTGGATTATTGCAATTCCTTATTATCAGGCTGCCCTAACAAGTCTCTAAAGACTCTCCAGCTGGTCCAGAATGCAGCTGCACGTGTTCTGACTAAAACTAGAAAAAGAGATCACATTTCTCCCATTTTAGCTTCACTACATTGGCTTCCTGTTAAATTTAGAATAGAATTTAAAATCCTTCTCCTAACTTACAAAGCCCTTAATGGTCAGGCACCATCATATCTTGAAGAGCTCATAATACCGTATTATCCCACTAGAACACTGTGCTCCCAGTATGCAGGCTTACTGGTGGTCCCTACAGTCTCTAAAAGTAGAATGGGAGGCAGAGCCTTCAGCTATCAGGCTCGTCTTCTATGGAACCATCTACCGGATTCAGTCCGGGGTGCAGACATCCTCTCTATGTTTAAGAGTAGGCTTAAAACTTTCCTTTTTGATAAAGCTTATAGTTAGGGCCGACCAGGCTCGCCTTGGATCAGCCCTTAGTTATGCTGCTATAGGCCTAGACTGCTGGGGGACTTCCCATGATGCACTGAGCTCCTCTCTCCTCCTCTCCATCTGTATGCATTCATGTAACATCAATGCATGTCACTAACTTTGCTTCTTCCCCGGAGTTTTTTGTGCTTTCTCATCTCACAGGAAAAGCTGAGTCCCGGGCCGAACCTTCGCGGTCCTTCACAGTCCTGATGGCATCCTTCCCTGGCTGTTGCTGCTCGTGCTTGTTGTTGTTGTTGTTGTGATTTTTTTTTCTTCTGTCCCTCCTCCCCCTTTCCCTCTCTCTTTCTCTCTCTCAACCCAACCGGTCAAAGCAGATGGCCGCCCACCAAGAGCCGGGTTCTGCTTGAGGTTTCTACCCGTTAAAGGGGAGTTTTTCCTTACCGCTGTCGCCAAGTGCTGCTCATGGGGGAATTGTTGGGTCTCTGTATATTAAAGAGTACGGTCTTGACCTGCTCTATGTGAAAAGTGCCTTGAGATGACTTCTGTTGTGATATGGCGCTATATAAATAAAAATTGATTGATTATCAGGACTTTATTGTAGCTAAACTAATACGGAAAGGTAACAGTCAAACTATTGAAACGGTTAACTGTCTGCTAGCTAGTTATCCGGTAAACCGAAAACGGAAATGATGTTGGGATTTCTCTCTTGCTCAGACGTTGATACGGAAATGACCTGTTTTCAAAGATACAGAAAACAAGATAGAAATCCTCCGCGATCAAAGAGGGGGTGACTCACCTACCCGCCATTACTTAAGTGGGTGACTTATCAGTAGTTTATTGTAGCGAAATCAATACAGAAAGGAAAACAGTCGGTTAGCTTTGTGCTAGCTAGTGACCGGTAAACCGAAAACGGAAATGATGTTGGGATTTCTCTCTTGCTGAGACGTTGATGTTGACAATTTTCAAACGGGTGACACGCCGACTGTTTAAAGCTTCCACGTTTAATTTGCAAGTTAAAGAGCCGTTTTTTGTTTGAACATTTTTGGCAACAGACTTCTATATATTTTTGTAGATGTTTATTATTAACTTGGAGTGTTTGCAGTGGCTAGTTGGCTAGCTGAGGGAAGAAATGGTGGTTTTCAACTGCCGGGAGTGAGCTAACTAGTTAACATAACACGCTAGTTGGCTTTTTATTTTAACGGTAACTAGTTTAACGCTAGTGTCATATATTGTTAATGCCTTTAACAACATTATTACTGTAGTATAATGTACTGGTGTCTCCGCTCCCCTCCTCTATACAGTATATTTATTGTGTTTGTGAGCTTTCTATGCGGTTTGTTTACCAGCTGTGTGACATGTAGCATCAGGTGTGTGACGTCAGCTGGACCTGGACAGGCATGAATGCTGCAAAGAGAGAAATCAAAGTAAAAAGAGTTTCCTCAAGAAAAAGGTCGAGAGACATCCTGAAGACTCACCTGACACCTGCCAGAAAGAGAGGAGGAGGAGGAGGAGGAGGAGAGCAATGTCCCAGAAACTGGAGGCTCAGCAGCATCATGGCTGATATAAAAGCTGTTGAGGTAGGTTATTATCAAAGTATTGATCTGGAGCTGGAAGGATTAATCAATTAAATGATTATTAGAGAGCTACAGCTGCACCTAAGGATTATTTTCATTTTTGCTTGAAGTGTAACAGAGCTGAAACAGCTTGTGATTTGATAATTAACTAGTGATTTAAGTTATTTTTCAAGCAGAAATGCCCAAAAATTCACTAATTCTATCTTCTCAAAGTGAATATGTGGACAAAACAAGACATTTGAGGACGCCATCTTGGGCTTTGGGAAACAGTAATTGACATTTTTCACCATTTTCTGACATTTTATGGACAACTAATCAGTTAATTTAGAAAATAATCAACAGATGAATCGATAATGAAAATATTGGTTAGTAGTAGCTCTGGACATATCTGGCTGACTTATTTTGCTGTTGATCAAAAACACTAAACTGCATGAACTGTGAATGAATGTTTTGTTTTGTTGGCAGTACTGCAGTGACAGTGAGGACTTATTTGGGGACTATGACAGCATCTTGGAGGACAGCTCTCTCTTGGCAAAGCTGGATGATGCAGAGCAAAATGAAAGGCAGCGTGACCTCCAGACCGAAGCTGTGGATCAGCGGGACTTCACGACTCTGCGTCCATCGAAAGACGGCGTCTGGAAACAGTCCTGCGAGGACATCCTCACAGACTCCATCTTGGACGGCCTCGGACACGAACCCTTCGAGGACTTACCGGCCAGCCAGCTGGAATTTCAAGAACGAGTTCATGAAAATGCAAAGAGGAGCAAACTGCAGGACGGAGATAAAACCTCTACACCTTTTAGAAACTCTGACGTAGAAAGAAACACGGAGGATAAAACCAAGAGACAGATGAAAGCGAGGAGGAGCGTGACCGACCAGCTGAAGAGGACGATGCTCTGCAACGCCGCCGCTCCCTCCGAGGTTTCTTGCTCTGTGGTGCTGAAAGAAGCGGTGGTTTCTGAGGAGATCAGCGTCGCCATGCAGGCCATGGAGACTGTATCTGCATCAGACAACCGACCTCGGACCTTTCTTTGGACTTCCCACCAAAGTGAAGGAACTCATCTACAAACTGAGAGGAATCAAGAGCCTTTATGGTGATGCTCTGTTTTACTCACAGATTCTACGTAACTGCAGATAATTCAGAGCAGAGTTCGTTACTGTGGAAGCTGTTTGTCTGTTTCAGATTGGCAGGAGACGTGTCTGAACCTGGACTGTGTTCATCAGAGGAAGAATCTGATCTACTCGCTTCCCACCAGCGGAGGGAAAACTCTTGTCGCAGAGATCCTCATTCTCAGAGAGCTGCTGTGCAGGAAGAAGGACTGTCTGTTCATCCTACCGTACATATCACTGGTGCAAGAGAAGGTCCTGAGCAAGTATCTGTAATATTAGTATTGAAACTTGATTTTTCTGTGTATATTTATTTATATATTTATTCCTTTATTTAAACAGGTTGTCTCACTGAGATCAAGATACAGAAGACACATACAGTAGAAGCATAAACAGAAATTCACAACACAATATATATTGTTTTTATGGTTTTATTCTGTCATAAATTAGCGCACACATTTCCACATATTCACATAAAAAACAAACAAAAATAAACATTCAGTCCCACATAAAACTTGGACATGCACAAAAAAACAAAATAAAACAAACACATAGATTAAAGAAACCAACAAATATTCAATGTGTGCAAGTGTAATTAAAAAAATCAGTATTTAAAACCAGTTTTCCAGCTCAGTTTGAACAAGTGGCAAAACTAAAGTTATAGATAAATTATGTACAAACTGTGCAGACAGAGTGGTTGAATGAACAACCAGCAGAAGAGAAACAAGATTTTTGTGTATTTTTCTTTAAACAGTGAATAGAAGAGGACCAAGAATAGAGCCCTGTGGAACACCTTTACTTAACTTCACAGCATTTGACTTGAAACCAGAAGAAACTACAACTTATTTTGTGTATGTTTTGTTTTTTTGTTTATTTGTTTTGTTGTTGTTGTTCAGGTACGTGGGTTAGCGAGCTTTGGTCTGGAGCTGGACTTCATGGTGGAGAAGTACGCTGGCAGCAAGGGCAAGTTTCCTCCAGTGAAGAGACGAAACCAGAGGTCTCTGTACATCGCTACAATAGAAAAAGCTCACAGCCTGGTCAACTCTCTGATCGACACCGACAGGCTGGATAACCTCGGGCTGCTGGTGGTCGATGAGGTACACTTCAGTTTGGATAAAAGGTGTTTCTGATGGTTAAAAATAAAGCAGAGGGAGGTTTAATGACATGTTTGTTCTTCCATACACAGCTTCACATGCTGGGCGATGGCAGCAGAGGGGCTGTTATTGAAATGACTCTGGCTAAAGTTCTGTATATGAGCAGTAAGTGTCTCTTATTATGATTCCTTTTCACTTTGAATGCAGTTCATTTTGATTTGACTTAAAGGGGATATTTTCTACATTTAGTGGTTTTCAATCATTTAGATCATGGTCGTGTGTTGGATCTTAAACATGGTCAAAGTTCTATAACTTAAGGTGAATGTATGTAGAAATGCTGCCTGTAGGACAAAGCCGAGGTTTCAGCTGCCCAGATACCAGATGCCAAACACTGGGCTCTTCTCATTTCTCTATTTTGTGCCTCCTCGTCTCCTCTCTCCTCCGCCCTCCTGCCGTGACACAGAAATTGATTTCAGCGCGCCATGTTTAAGGATGTCTCAATTCATAAAATGCATCTTGAGGAGAGAGGGGGCTTACTAGAGGAGCTATGAGCGAGGATACACAGGTGTATCCTTTGCGAATGTTTTTCGACACCCGTGACGTACAAAAGAGGCGTAACACACAGCTGGAATATACAAACCAAACCATTTGTAGTGCTTCACATAATAAAATATATAGGAGGATATATATATATATATATATATATATGTATATGTATATGTGTGTGTGTACATATATATATATATATATATATATATGTGTGTGTGTGTGTGTGTGTGTGTGTGTGCGCGCGCGTTAAAAAAAATATAACAGTGTATGACATCCATGCATTCTTGTTATATCATATATATTATCACGTTATAATTTGAATTAAAAGTAAATATATAAATTGTCATGAACACTGTTCTGCTTATCTGTCAGAGATCATAAAATACAGCAGCAGGCTGTAACAAAACAATGGACAGATGATGCAGCTCTGCAGCACGTTATGTTTAATTTACATGAATTTACATGACATGAGCAAGGATGTCTCATTTTGTTAAATGTCTGTTGCCTCGATTCCTCTCTCCTTGTGTCTTTTCCTCGCCTCCTCCGCTTGCATCTCAGGTGGGAGGGACTAAGACATGAGGAGAGGAGGCGAGGAAAGGAATCGAGGATGTACAAACTGAGAAATGAGAAGAGGGGACTGACTCTAGAGGCCTTTCACATTTCGTTGCTCCTAAACACTTGGAAGGGAAGGGGGAGGGGTACTCAGTTGGTTGCAATCTGCAACCTCACCGCCAAATGCCACTGAATCCTACAGACTGGTCCTTTAAAGAGACAGGCGCTAAAACGTCCTGTTTCAGACAGAGGCTGAACTGAGGAGCTGCATAAAGGACCAGTAGAAGATAAATAAGGAGGGTTTAACCATAAATCATGCAAAGATATTCCAGTAGAGCCCCAGAATATAAATATAGAGCTGGAAATGTGCATGATGTGAAGATGTTGTCAAGAACCTCCTGTTTTATGCACCTGGTTTCATGGATACATGTGTGAATAAGTTGTGCAAAACTCTGCACTTTGTCCCTTTGTGAATTCAGCCTGCTAAATGTAAATGGGAATATAAGATGCACATCTTGATTGGTTCTTTTTTCAGCCCAGTCAAACACAAATTTGTGCACAAGAAGTGTTTTACCAATTCCTGCAATCCCATTGGTCAACACTGTTCTTATATTCTTTTTTATTCCAGAAGGGTGTGAGAAGATGTTGCTGATTTGAGGTTCTGCGGTTTGTCCTGATGCCATTTGGATCTGGCTGAGCTGCCTGGTGATGTGAGCGTCTCCCCCGGCTGTGATGTACAGCTCTGTGTAGATATCATCCAGAATCTTTGCATCCTTCTTTCTTCTTTCGGATCACTGGCCTGATGCACAACCATTATGCCCAACAAACCTTTGGTATTTTCATGGCCAGGTGCACTGGTGCTGCACTTGCATACGGGGTGGGATCAGAAGGAATACATTATAGGTAGGTGTGTTGAAGGTTGTGACAATTGTCAATCATATTCACTACTTCATCCCCACCATGATGTGCTTGCTTTTTGGGAATCCTGCAAAGAGTTTTCATCAGAGGAAACTTATTTTTGTCTGGGACATAAAAAGTTTCAACTATGAGTTTACTAGCAGTTAGTGACTGTTAGTTTACAACAGTCAATGGGCTTTACAGACAATCACCAGGGTAAAGTAAAGGCCGTCAGTACAGGATGCAGCTGTTGTGGATGAGAGATGCTGGTAAGAATCAATCATTAATCTGTATTCAGACTCACCGGAATGTATCCAGAACACAAGTTTATAGACAAGCAAAACATGAAAAAAGAAGTTTGTGTGATTTCAGAGAGGTTTATACATATGAGCCTTCACCAAAATGTGTTAAAATATACCAGACAGAACAGTAACAGAACATAAGAGTGATGAGTTTTTGACCTGCTTTGAGCAGGTTAGTGTTGGACAGCATTAGACACACTCATTGACACCAGGATTGCAGTTTGCTAGTGGATTGAGATCACCACACCCTCAACTGCACCTCTCCTCCCTCTGTGGTGCAGATACCAAACCAGCACAGTCCAGTATAAAACCTCAGTGGGGGCCAGACAGCATGTGCAGCTCTGCAGCACTTCTATACTGTGAGATATTATTTAAACTGAACACTAAGTTAGATTAGAGGCAGCTTAACCTCTCAGCAGCTCAGGCAGCTCCATTTTCTAAAAACATATACATTTTTAGTATATACTGCTTTATTATAATAAATGTTTTTCAAGACTTGTGTGATCACATCATGTCCCAGTTTCATGTTTCTGTCCTGCAGCTTACCGTGAGCTGACAGTTTCTCCACTAGATCATTCCTGTTGATCTTCTTTAAGGTTTTCTTCAGCACTTCCACAGACTGATGGTTGTAGGTCTGTACTATCTTATCAACAGTTTTCGGCCTGTCTGCTTTCTCCAGATAACTCTTTGGGATGGTTGAGTAGCCTTCCAGGATGTCCGGCTGCTGTAGGAACCACTTAAAGTTCCTGAATTCATCATCTCCCAACTCTTTCAGTGTCATCAAAAGCTCCTCTTTAACAGCCATTGTCCCCTAGACCCCTGTTAGAATGAGAGGAAATGTTTAACTTCCAGGATAACTACAAGAAGTGTGAATCTTTGAGTCTCTTTAGAGTCACGATTACATCCAGAATGGAATCTCCATTCACAATCAAGGCTCAACTCAATAAATAAAGAGGGGCTCTATTTGTGAAATTTCCTCATAAATCCCATTACTTTGGCCATATCTTACAATGTAAACCAATGGGGAGCTAATCTATGGGCATGAACTTTGTGTCAAACAGAGGCTTCTGACGGCTAAACTATCTTTGAGTCTCTTTAGAGTCACGATTACATCCAGAATGGAATCTCCATTCACAATCAAGGCTCAATTTAATACATAAAAAGGGACACTATATTCAGGCTCTTAGTGTGCTCTGTCTATGTCTATATATGTCTATATCTTCAATTTGATCCACTTTTTCATCTAACTTAAAACTTATATTAAAGATATCAGATCAATATACGATCAATATAATTGATTTCAAGGTCTTTTAATTACTTACAAGGCACTAAATGGTCTGACTTTTCATTATATCTCAGACCTTCTATCCCTGTACGACCCTGCTCGCACTTTGAGGTCCACTGGTCTTCTATCTGTTCCAGACTCTCAGCTGAGGACTGAGCGGGACCAGAGCTTTGAAAAACATCCTGCCTGAGTAAATAAGGAGGCTGAGTCAGTGGCTTCTTTTAAATCTGAGCTCAAATGTACTTTTATCACAATGCCTTCCCTGATTTTAATTGATTCTAGTTTTATTCTGTTTTATGGGTCTACTATTTTTAAGTATTGTTGGGCTGGTTTTTATTCTGTTGTTTGTTTAGCACCTTTATTTTATTATTATTAGTTATTATTATTGTGTGTTTTTATGTGATTATATGTGAAGGACTTTGTAACTTTGTTTAGATAAATGCTATATAAATAAAGATATTGCTATCGTTATTATATAGGACTTTGAATTGCCTCTGTGTTTTAACAGTGCTATATGAATAAAGTTGTTTCACTTGTCTTCTCTTAAGTCCATTGAATTGCAAGATAATCAATCAATCAATCAATCAATCAACCAATTTTTATTTATATAGTGCCATATCACAACAAAAGTCATCTCAAGGCACTTTTCACATAGAGCAGGTCAAGACTGCACTCTTTAATTTACAGAGACCCAACAGCTCCCCCATGAGCAGCACTTGGTGACAGCAGTAAGGAAAAACTCCCCTTTAACAGGAAGAAACCTCAAGCAGAACCCGGCTCTTGGTGGGCGGCCATCTGCTTTGACCGGTTGGGTTGAGAGAGAAAGAGAGAGGGCAAGGGGGGGGGGGGGGGGCAGAAGAACAACAATCATAACAATAACAATAAGTATAAGCATCAATAGCCAGGGAAGGAAGCCATCAGGACTGTGAAGGACCGCAAAGGCTCAGCCCAGAACCCGGGGTTCCTGTGAGATGAAAAAGCACAAAAAAACTCTGGGGAAGAAGCAAAGTTATTGACATGCATTGATGTTACATGAATGCATACAGATGGAGAGGAGAGAGGAGCTCAGTGCATCATGGGAAGTCCCCCAGCAGTCTAGGCCTATAGCAGCATAACTAAGGGCTGATCCAAGGCGAGCCTGGTCGGCCCTAACTATAAGCTTTATCAAAAAGGAAAGTTTTAAGCCTACTCTTAAACATAGAGAGGGTGTCTGCACCCCGGACTGAATCTGGTAGATGGTTCCACAGGAGAGGAGCCTGATAGCTGAAGGCTCTGCCTCCCATTCTACTTTTACAGACTGTAGGGACCACCAGTAAGCTGCATTCTGGGAGCGCAGTGTTCTAGTGGGATAATACGGTACTATGAGCTCTTTAAGATATGATGGTGTCTGACCATTAAGTTAGGAGAAGGATTTTAAATTCTATTCTAGATTTTACAGGAAGCCAATGTAGTGAAGCTAAAATGGGAGAAATGTGGTCTCTTTTTCTAGTTTTAGTCAGAACACGTGCAGCTGCATTCTGGACCAGCTGGAGAGTCTTTAGAGACTTGTTAGAGTAGCCTGATAATAAGGAATTGCAATAATCCAGCCTAGAAGTAACACATGCGTGAACTAGTTTTTCTGCATCTTTTAGGGACAGGATGTGCCTGATTTTTGCGATATTACGTAAGTGAAAAAAGGCAGTCCTTGAGATTTGATTTATGTGGGAGTTAAAGGACATATCCTGATCAAAGATAACTCCCAGATTCCTTACGGTGGTGCTGGAGGCCAGGGTAATGCCATCCAAAGTAGCTATATCATTTGATATTGTGTTTCTAAGGTGTTTAGGGCCAAGCACAATAACTTCAGTTTTATCTGAGTTACAGGTCATCCAGGTCTTTATGTCGTTAAGGCATGCTTGGAGTTTGTTTAACTGATTGGTTTCATCTGGCTTCATTGATAAATATAATTGGGTATCATCTGCATAACAATGAAAATTTATGGAGTGTTTCCTAATAACATTACCTAAAGGAAGCATATACAAGGTGAATAGAGTTGGTCCAAGTACAGAACCTTGTGGAACTCCGTGTCTAACCCTTGCCTCCATGGAGGATTCATCATTAACATATACAAACTGAAATCGGTCTGATAAATAGGACTTAAACCAGCTTAATGCAGTTCCTTTAATGCCAATTAAATGTTCCAGTCTCTGCAAAAGGATTTGATGGTCGATTGTGTCGAATGCCGCACTAAGATCTAACAGGACAAGTATAGAGACAAATCCTTTGTCCGATGCAGTTAGGAGGTCATTTGTGTCTTTCACCAGTGCTGTCTCTGTGTTATGATGCCTCTAAATCCTGACTGAAAATCCTCAAATAAACTATTGTTATGTAGAAAGTCACATAACTGATTAGAGACTGCTTTCTCAAAGATCTTAGAGAGAAATGGAAGGTTAGATATAGGTCTTTAATTGGCTAAAACACCTGAATCAAGAGTAGGCTTCTTAAGAAGAGCTTTAATTACAGCTACTTTAAAGGACTGTGGTACATAGCCTGTTACTAAAGACAGATCGATCATATCTAGTAAAGAAGTGCTAACTAAGGGTAAGGCTTCCTTAAGCAACCTAGTTGGGATGGGGTCTAAGAGACAGGTTGATGGTTTAGCTGAACAAATCATTGAAGTTAGTTCAGAAAGGTCGACTGGAGAAAAACAGTCCAAATATATGTCAGGATTTACAGCTGTTTCTAAGGTGCCTGTGTTTGGGGAGAGAGCGGTGCCTGTTGAGGGCAGGAGGTGGTTAATTTTGTCTCTAATAGTTAGAATTTTATCATTAAAGAAGCTCATAAAGTCATTACTACTGACAGCTATAGGAATACATGGATCAATTGAGTTATGACTCTTTGTCAGCCAAAGTGCTGAAAAGGAACCTAGGGCAGTTTTTATTCTCTTCTATTAATGCTGAGTAATAGGCGGCTCTGGCATTACAGAGGGCCTTCCTATATGTTTTAAGACTATCTTGCCAGACTAAGCGAGATTCTTCCACTTTGGTGGAACGCCAAATCCTTTCCAATTTTCGCCATGTTTGCTTTAATTTGCGGGTTTGGGAGTTAAACCATGGAGCTAACTTCTTATATTTATTATCTTCCTTTTTAAGGGGGCGATGGAGTCGAGTGTTTTTCTTAATGAGCCTGCAGCACTATCAACAAGATTATCAATTTGGGAGGGACTAAAGTTAACATAAGAGTCCTCTGTAGTATTAAGACATGGCAGTGAATTCAGTACTGATGGAATTGCTTCCTTAAATTTATCTACAACACTATCAGATAGACATCTAGTGAGGACATTTTTGTCTAATGGTGTGTAATCCAGTAATAGGAATTCAAAAGTTATTAAAAAATGATCTGATAAAATAGGATTTTGTGGAAAAATTATTAAATGTTCAATTTCAATCCCATAAGTCAGAACAAGGTTGAGGGTGTGGTTAAGACAGTGAGTGGGATTATTTACACACTGAGAGAAGCCAATTGAGTCTAATAATGAGATAAATGCAGTACTGAGACTGTCATTATCAACATCCACATGAATATTAAAATCACCTACTATAATTACTTTATCTGTACTAAGGACTAAATACGACAAAAACTCTGAGAATTCAGATAGGAATTCAGAGTACGGGCCAGGAGGACGGCACACTATAACACATAGAACTGGCTGTAAAGTTTTCCAGGTTGGCTGAGAGAGACTAAGAACAAGGCTTTCGAATGAGTTATAATTAAATTTAGGTCTAGGGTTGATGATTAGGCTTGAGTTGAAAATGGCTGCAACTCCTCCTCCTCGGCCAGTGCCCCGAGGAATATGAGTATTAATATGACTGGAGGGAGTGGATTCATTTAGGCTGACATATTCTTCATGACACAGCCAGGTTTCAGTAAGACAAAATAAATCAATATGATGATCTGAGATTAAATCGTTTACTAAAACAGCTTTAGATGACAGAGATCTAATGTTCAAGAGAGAATTATCTTATTTTGTTGTACTATTGCAGTGGTGGTTTTAATTTTTACTAGATTTTTATGAATGACTCTTCTTTTGTTTACTTTGGATTTAATTGATTTAAGTGGTCGGGGGACAGTCACAGTCTCTATGTGGTTTTGGGGACAGACACGGTCTCTATGTGGTTTTGGGGACAGACGCGGTCTCTATGTGGTTTTGGGTGGGTAACTGCTCTAATGGAAGCACAGAGAAGCGTGTAGGACTGCAGCTCTGCTTCCTGGTCTCAACTCTGGGTTGTCATGGTTTTGGTCTACTAATAAACTCAGCCATATTTCTAGATATGAGAGCAGCTCCATCCAAAGTGGGATGTATGTCGTCTCTCCTAATCAGACCAGGTCTTCCCCAGAAAGTCTGCCAATTATCTATGAAGCCCACATCGTTTGCTGGACACCACCTCGACAGCCAGCGGTTGAATTGTGACATGCGGCTATACATGTCATCACTGGTCAGATTAGGCAGCGGTCCAGAGAAAATTACGGAGTCCGACATTGTTTTTGCAAATGCAAAACATAACTGGCAGTTCAGTTAACTGGTCTTGATGAAGGTTATTGAGGGAAAACAGACGTGTGACAGCTGAGATACAGCAGGCATGGATGTAACTTGTCACATAGACAGGACAGAGCGGGGTTTTCTACCTGCTACACCAACTCCTTTACTGCATGCATATTGAGTTTTACCAAGTGATAATGCAGTTGGTTATGCAGGGTTTGGAAGCCTATGCTGTATTAACTGGTACTGAATTAATTCACTAGATCATTTTAACTACAGGATCATGGATACACATTGATTTGATTGAGTTATTGTAATGTACAATGAAAAAAAATTCCACAAGGTTGTACTGCCATGTCACATTGCCTCTGGTACAATGAGGTATTTATCATAATCATTTTCAAACAGTCAGTACTTGCTTTTTACACAGCTTCTGTTGATTATAATATACAAGCTCTGCTGCGACCATCCTGAGACAGATGTGTTACTGTATTTTGGCCATGAGTGTAATGGCCTTTGACTAATGTTATGCTTAGCACTGGAGAACACTGCTAACCGTCATTACCCACATTATCCTGTACAGCCTTATCTGTACCAACTTATCTTCTTTGTCGATCAGAGTCGCTGAAGTTTTGTAAATTGGTGCTGTGATAGTTGGGTAGCCGGCTACTTTCTGACCCTCCACTTCTCAAACGTTAGTCTGTGGGTAAAGTCACAGTCACAGGTTTTCATTTCTCATATTTATGCACTCTTTACTTTTTGTTGGCAAAGAGGTATTTATCATATGTGTGGCTTGTTAGTAACAGGTGCAGCCTTAAAGTTTAGTAATTAAATCCTGTAGACCTAACAACAAATTATTTTACCAGCACTAACTTGACTGTGATAGTAAAAGTGAACATAATTATTAAGTTATTAAATCAAAAATGTGCCCCAACACTTGATTTCATTAAAGATAAAGTTTTGGTTTCAGGCCTGCCACTCACTAGTACTAAAACTCTTCAGATTCAAATGTCTGAAGATTCAAATGGTTTAAAATACTTCAGCTAGAATCTGAACTAAAACAAGAAAATCTGACTAAATTACACCAATTCTAGCCTCCCTTCATCGACTCCTTATCCATAATAGATCAGACTTACCGAAGTTATTTAGTGTCCGTCACACCTTCAGGATATTTGTGTTTCAGTGAGGTCTGTCTTGGAAAGATAAAAACATTAACAAACACTGAGCATGTTTTCTCCTCACGCAGTCCTCAGTGTCTGCCCCTTGATGTGATGTTGAAACTATAAACCAGTCTGACGAGTCTGACCTGCAGTTCTATTGTTTTCTGTCTTATCCAGAATCAAACTGTTCCTGTAACTGAATGTTTTCAGCACTGTTCAAAACTGCTGCAAGACCATCTTGGGAGGAAAATGTTAAATAAATTATTTAATCTTTAGAAATAGTTTTTACTAATTACTTCCGAAGTTCTCAAATTTGAAAACCTGAAACCCCCTTTCCTGTGAAGAGTGCAGTTTCCACTGAGGACAAGAAGACGTGTTCAGTGACATTTTAGAACAAAAATAATTTTTTCCAATGTCACCATTAGACTTTAGGTTTTAGATCTCAATCCATGAAACAACATGTGCTACTTAGTATAATTTCTGAATTATTAATATTTATATGTATTAATCTTGGTTTGGTATGAAGGAGATCTTTGAGAGTAATAAAAAAGCTCTGGCTCCATATGCATTTCTCTTGTACTCAGATGACATTTTAGGTCTTCAGCCCTTCTTCAAGATCAACAATCATAGCATTATGCAGGCACTGGTATGTTATGTAGGCCACACCTAGTAACACATCTGATGGTGATTAGATAATCATGTTCCATCATCAGGGTGAGAAAATCAATCAAAAGGCCCTCAGCGAATCGAAACTTTTAAACAAACAGCGTCAGGAACTACAGCCAATCAAATCACTTCAAATAAAGGGACAAGAACCATTATGTCTCATACCACATGTAGAGATTTAAATATTACATTGCAAGTTTTTTGGTTAAGTATATTTAAAATGTTTAAAAAATACATGAGATTTGAGTAGATTTCTAATAGACATACAGAAGACGTTAAACATCAGCTCAAAAGATGAACATCATACACAACTTAACCTAAATATATAATAAATAGAGGAACATTACAGAAAACACTTCAGGTCATAATCTATATTTAATCCATGAGGTGACCAGGAAAGTAAAACTAGTTACCTGTGAGGGAGTGATACTTTCTCAATACAAATATATCTTAGAGAGGAAAAAGGATGATTAAATTCAACAGAATGTGCTGCTACTGGATCATTCATGTCTTTACATCTAATAGTGCTTCTATGTTCAGCAATATGAGTTTTCAGTGCTCTACTCATCTTTCCAACATATAACTTTCCACAAGGGAAAGTGATGAGATAAATCAGGGGTTCTCAACCTTTTGTACCTTAAGGCCCACTTCTGATTGTTAAAACATTTCTGAGGACAACCTTCCCAAATAAATGAAAAAAAAAACATGACAAAAAAACTGGGCTGTAAATATGTGTTATGCCACTGCCAGCTGTAATGACCAAAATAAATACTCTGCTCACCCCCAGTGAGAAACGGGCTTCTTAGAAATAATGAGATCAAGTTGTGGTGGGATGAGTGAGAGGCTGACCTGCAGAGTAGCATCCAAGTTGCTTTCACTTTGTCCCTTGCCTTTGATTTTGTGACAGTCACAATGGAAACCCCTGACTCACATAAATAGGTGGTGGTGAAAGCCAACAGAAATTTAATTGCCCATTTTGACAGAGAGGGGTACTGACTTGCAGCCAGTATACCTAAGATGTGTTGTGATGATGATGGTGTAATGATATTAAAAATGTGACTGGTCATTAAAATTATGCATTTGAATTTGATCTTTTATATTTATGTGAATTATTGAGCACATTTAGATATAAAAATAATTAGCTTTGTAAACTGTACTACCTCTGCAGCCCACTAGATGGCTCTCTGAGGCCCATCTGTGGGCCGCGGCCCATTGGTTGAGAATGGCTGAGCTAAATGATCAACTTAGTGTGACATGAAATAACTCAGTTATAGGGATCTCTTTACCTGTGTGAGGATGTTTAAAACTGTTACATCAGTAAATATAGTTACACTGACTACAACAACCATACAGTAGGTGTTAAAGTAACTCAGGCTGGTACTGATTGAAGAGGAGGTAAATATGAATGAACCAGGAGGTTTCTAAGGTTTTTAGCTCTTTTATAAACCATGAGACGTTGTTCTTTGAATGCACTATTGAGTTGAAAATCAGATTCAAGTATATGCCAGTGTTTTGTTATTATTCCCTTTATCTGTTCTGCTCTCATAGAATACTCTGCTGTAAACATTATTCATTCATCTGATTTCACTGTAGGTTTATTTTTTAAGAGATCAGACCTTGATCTGTCTTTTATTTTAGTGGCAGCATCATGTAGGTCAGATTTCTTCTATCCTCTTTGTTTTTCATTTCATACATGTTCCTGACAAAATCACCAGTTTTCTGGCAAATTCATTTTAATCTGCAAAACTGACTAAAAGGAGACTATTATTAACGTTAAAGCATGATCAGAGTCTGCCATTAGTAAAGTATTTATAGCAGTAGGTTTGTTTAACAGATCTGTATACAAGAGATTATTCTCTCTAATGTTGAGGTATGTAATAAATGACTCTAGCTGGGTCTTGGACCCTTTAAACAGACAAAACACATCATTCATAAGAATATATTCTCCTTGAAGACATGAGACACTGACAGCTCAATGGGAAGTCTGAACATTTCTCTTAAGGAGGAATCTTTTACTGCTGCCTCTGAAAAGACTGACTGAAAAGTCAAAACAACTTATTATAATGTGCACAAACGATAATTTACTATGAATTCATATGTGTGAAAAAATTAACCTTTTATTAATGACTGATAATAAGTTATAACTGCAGGCCTGACGACTTCTCAGTGACTGTGATTGATTGATTTACTGACTGGAACAGTGTGCAGTTTGAAAAATTGAAGATGCACTGCACCAGAGTTAGCTTGAAGCTAGTTTGTAACTGTAGTCCCCAACAAAAAACATACAACAGCACAACAACAAACAGTACAAAGCAAAACAACAACAACAACAACAAAAAAACACACACAGAATGCACCATACAAAATACAAAACTACACAGAGCACATCACATAAACCCACAGTATCAATTAGAACTTGTCAAAGTTAAATCAAGACCATAGATGGAGTTTAGACTCAGTGGTCACACAGCTGATTGGTCCTTAGTAGATTTTTTAATTTGGCCTTGAATGTATTGATTGAACTGCAGCTCTTCATATCATCAGGTAGGACGTTCCACTGAGTTGTGGTTTTCACAGAGAAAGCTGACTGTCCAAATGCAGTGTGATGAAATGGTCCAATCATGTATAGAGGATATTCTGGAGGATCTAATAGAACTTACTGAGCGAGTGAACACAAAGTCACATAGTGGAGGAGGACAAACCATTTAACATTTTATTAACTAGGCACAAATTTGAGAATAATCTAAAATTCTCAAAGCTCAGTAAATTGTATTTCTCCAGAACCCTACAGTGATGGAAATGCATTGGCTTTTTGTCCAGAGTTTTTAGAGTTTGTTTGTAAAAGGACTCAAGAGGTTTTATGGCTGTTTCTCCACCTGCCCCCAACATGTGATCAATAAGACATCTGGGAAAGAATCACAGCTGCATAAATATCTTGGCTGCGTCCAAAGACAGACAGTTTCTAATATGTCTAAAATTTGCTAAGTTGTACTTTACGGTTTTAACCGTGTTTTAAACATGTTTCTTAAAGTTCAAATTTGGATCCAGTGTCACACCAAGATATTTAAAATCAGTAACTATGTCAATATTTTCACCTTTGATGAGAATATCAGCGTTAGGAGGTTGTACCATGGTCTTAGAGAAAAACATACCCTTTGTCTTGTTTACATTCAGACTCAGACATGATTGATCAAGCCAATGTGTGATCCTTTCCAATGCAATTGTTAGCTTAGCAGCAGCTAACTCAGCTGTTTTTGAATGTGTGTACACAACAGTGTCATCTGCATACATTTGTAGTTCTGCATCATGACACTGTTGAGGGAGATCATTAATATATAGGCTAAATAATAGGGGATCTAACACTGACCCTTGTGGAACACCCATTGTGCACTTCATGTTACTGGACAGTGTGTCACCAACTTTAACACATTGTCTCCTATTAGATAAATATGAAGACATCCATGCCAGTGCTCTAGATGAGAAGTTAAATTTAGAGAGTTTCGATATTAAAACATCATGATTGACTGTGTCGAATGCTTTACGCAGATCTAAAAATACAGCACCAACTACTCCTCCTTTGTCAAGTCTTGATTTAATTTGCTCTATTAAGTGCAAGGTAGCAGTTTCAGTGGAATGATTTGCTCTAAAGCCAAATTGCATACGATATAGACCAAAATTGCTTGTATTAAGAAATGTTGTCAGTTGTTTAATGACAACTTTCTCAGCAACCTTTGAGAGTACTGGCAGTATACTTATTGGTCTGTAGTTACTGGTTTCAAGGCGGTCTCCAGATTTAAAAATAGGCGTGACAACGGCACATTTCCAGTCATCAGGAAAGGAGCTGTGTTTAAAAGACAATTTAATTAAATGAGCAATAGGGGGAGTTTAAATATCTCTGTGTGATTTAACAAACATTGTGTCAAATTGTAAAGCATCTCTACTTTTGGAGGTTTTTAAGGAGCTGATCGTGCATCTCTAGATTTCATTAGTTTCCATAAATTTTCTTTAAACCACGGTAAATTGTTTTTATTTTTACATTTTATCTGTATCCTCACATTAAATCTTTCCCTCACAGAGTTGATTGTGTGAGTAAAAGTATCACAGCCATAGTCCAGATCATCAGAGGACAGAACATCATCCCAGTTCAAGCTGTTCATTTCATTGGTAAATTCTTCTTGCTTAGCTCTGGGTATGCATTGATGGATCATTGTCTTAGTTGCCGTGGTCTTAAATCTACTTTTAGTCAGTTTTCTTGCACATAGGGTTAGGTTATGATCTGATGAGCCAGTGATTAAATTATAACTTTTAGTTATTCTTTCTAGTTTGTTAGTAAATGTCAGATCAATTTGTGTACTGGAGCATTTTGTAATCCTAGTTGGACCTTTTACTAGTTGTTCTAGTTGTAATTTCTCTGTGATCATTTTTAGTTCTTTCCTCTTAGTTTTATCCTCTCAGTTCACATTAAAATCACCCATAACTAATAATTCTTTGTTGAGATTGCACTCTTTCAAGACTTCTGTGAGTTGATCATAGAAAGTGTCATCTGCAGACAGGGGCCTATAGACACCTATGATGTCAAAAGACATTTGTTGGGATAACATTATTTTTATCTCAACATATTCTAACATGTTACCTGCATTATAAACCACACGTTCACATTCGATGTTGTCTCTCACATAAAAAAGCACCCCTCCTTCTTCTTCCATCAGGTCTGTCTCTTCTGAAACATTGGTATCCAGCACCGTGAACACACTTGCAGGAGTTGTTTGTTTCAACCATGTTTCAGTCAGACAGAGAAAATCCAGATTTGAGTCAGACATAAGATGACTTAGCTGATTGCTCTTTGCAGTAATTCTTCTGATGTTAAAATGTCCACTATATAGCCCCCTCGGTTTCAACTTCGGGTCCCATAAGACTTTTGCATGATTGACAGTTTGGAAGGTTTTGAATTACCTCTGCCTCTTCACTGCAGGGTTTCGACACACAGTGGTGTCAGCAGCAGGTTTTGCGAGAGAGACACTAGACCTATCAAGGTTTCCACAGCCCGGTAGCAAAAAGTTATTCATGGAGACATCATGCCTCGTGTTAACAAAGTTTAGTCTGTTAAGGGAGAAGCCCGGCTCAGAAAGTTGCTGCTCATTCATCACTGGCACCAGAGGAGTCCCAGACACACTTGGGCACAAATCAGCATCAAAGTTCTGCAGCGTTCCAGGGGTCACTGGTCCAGGATTTAGCTGAACATCTCTGGAGAGCAGGATCAGCATGAAGAGGAGACCTGCTGTTCTCTGAAATGGAGTGGCAGATGACCGGTCCACTGGATCAGTGATTCGCTCTGATACCTGGGCTCGCCCGTGCCGTAGGACGTAAAATATCCCAGTAAGTTATGATGAAAACTCACTTTAGGAGTGTCAGCTGGCCATGAGCCAGCATTTGACCCAAGCTCAATCACTTGGTGTCCCAGTTGTTTTTCATCAGTGTTGATTGCTCTGGCCAGACAGACACGTGCAGGCAATACAGCAATGAGTACCAACAGTAGTCCAAAGAGCAGCCCATAAAACACAGCCCAGGTGTTTTTGCTGATGAAACACTGCTTTGAACTTGAAGCAGGTTTTGACAGGCATGCTCTGTGGTACGATAAACGTCCTATGTAGCAATGTCATCCAGGATCCCGGTGGCCAGAGGGTAGAAGCTCCTCTTAAGCCCCTCAGCACCGGCCCGGTGCACCTGGAACCTCCTTTCGACCTCAGCGGGGAGAAAAGGCCGCCATCTGGGTAGTAAGGAACTCCAGAAGATCCATGGCCAGGACCGTTTCCATCCATGTTGAGATGGATGTACAGATGGTTGTACTTGATGTTTAATCTGATGTTTATGTTTGAAAACTTGGACTGGTCTGGTAGAAGAGTCGGCAGAGGGATGAGCTGACCATCTCCCCATCCTGATGAGTGACCCCGAGTCATATGCCATCACTTCTTGAGTCTAGGGTGCACAGAGAGGCTCCAGCAAGGTGTGACACATCTAGCTGACTGACTGACTTAATCCTCTTTACCCCGTTGAGGGGCATAGGGCATCCACTAGAGCTCTCAGAGACACATCTCGCTACCATTACATAACGTAACAAAATAAATAGTTTTTACAGCGTTGTATTAGTGTCATTAAGTGATGTACATGACTTACCACAAAGTCTGTATTTATCTGAGTATTTCAAGTTTGTTAAAAGCCAAATTAGCATGCTAAGAAGCGTCTGTTATACGGTACGGTAAAAATTGGTAGAAAACTCTGCCAGTTCCATTAAGTTTGCTGTTTGGTAATTATGGCATCTATTTAGGTAAATTGTCAGGAGTTTATTGTAACTAAACTAATAACAGAAAGGAAACAGTCGAGGTATTGAAACGGTTAGCTGTGTGTTAGCTAGTTGACCAGTAAACCGAAAATGGAAATGATGTTGGGATTTCTCTCTTGCTCGGACGTTGATATAATAGGCTCGTTCAGTCAATGGATATGAGCCGCTGCACAATCACCACGCAATTCGTACTAGTTAGATTCTTTTTAAAATTATTTCTTTATTTTAGAGAACACGTGTACAATAACAGGATGTACACAAACAAATGTCCATACCAGGTGTACATATACAAAGTTATAAAAAATATTTTGAAAAAGTAATACAAATTCAAAATAATGTATCATCGGTCAATAAGAAATTTATCAAAAACACAATTAGTTTTAATTGCCTTCTTATTCTTCAGGACTCTTATCGTGGAACCATATTGATGCGTTCTTGACAAAAATGTCCCAAATTTGATTTGGAGTCCTCTCATCTCCTCTTGTGATAAAATTGACTGTACAAAAAAATATAATATCTTTAACCTTCTCATTGCCTTCAAAACATATAAAAATGTCTTTATTCTGAATATGTATATGTAATGCTGAACATCCACTCAAAATATTCTGGTAAACATACAGTGATAAAACAAATGACACATTGTTTCTTCTACTAGTCCACAGAAATTGCAAGAATATTCAATATTAAATCTTAATCTCTCTAATGTCCTTTTTGCTGGATATTCAATGCAAAAGGAAACCTCTTTAACTTTATTATTAAGAAAAAATTTGTCCCCAACTAACCAAATTATCTGCCAATTAATTTCTACATAAAGCAAAGCCCAAAAGAATTTTCCTGGGGGCAGAGTTACAGCTTATATGTAATTCCTGATGTATTTATTCAAGCATTTATTGTTGATGTCAACTTCTCCAAGGAATATACCTCTATTGAATGGATTAATCATTGAAACCTTGATTATTGAACCTCTGAGAAGCTGCAGCACAGCCCTCAGCAGAGCATCAAAAACCACTGTATAACTGGTGACCTGAACTCAGAGAGAAATTCATTATTTTTAGTAACTTCCCATCAGTATTAACAATTATTAATTAATTGTTTAATCAATAAATACCATTGTAAATCCATTTTTCACAATATAGTGACTTATTTTTATATTGAATATTCTTGTTATTCCAAATATAGTAATTAGTTGGTAAAAAATTATGTTTGTAAATCAGTTTCCAGGCCAGCAGAGCTTGTTCATGGAAATTTGATAACTTAACAGGAAACTTATCAATTCTTTAATCACATTTAAGCAGAAAATATAAGTCCATCCATTAAACTAAATATTTATATGGGGAGGGTATTCCAGATGTTTTCTTCTTCTATAATCAAATTAGTTCATCATTTCACTTTGAAAGTATTATTTAACATTTTGAAACTTAGTACGTCCAGACCACCATTTCTTTTTATGTTGCATAAGATATTTTTTCTTAAATAATGACACTTGTTCCTCCAAATATAATAAAATAAAATCTTGTCTATTCTATTGTACATTTCGGGAGGTATTCCAATGATAAAAACATATAGACAGATCTGATTATTCCTTCAGCTTTAGATAGTAAAACTCTTGCCAGTTGGATTTGTGTTTGACTTGATCCCAACTCACTCTGACATCATGCACACGTGGGCAACAACAACCTGATGAGATCAAGTCGGCTGCAGCTGTTTTCCACTGACTGCAAGGATCAGGGCATGATGGGAGAAGCCTGGCTGTCACCTGATCAAAGAGCTGATTGGTTCAGGAGTTTGATCAACAACATGATGTTTTATCTTCATTTTGGATTTCAGTTGTCTGATCTTCTACTAAGAATTCAGATGTGTTGATGACAACTTTTATCATCCAAAGAGACAGAAAACATTCAATAACCAAAAATTACAACAGACACAATATGAACATTATATCATTATTTAATTATTGATGTGAATATTTGACAGATAAATGATATAATGTCTATTTCTGCTTTTTTTTCTCCCTCTTGCATGTTGAGTAGATCCGATTTGATTTTTACTTTATTTATTTATTTATTTGTGCATAACAAAATACAATGTTTTTATACAATATTTAAACATTTGATATGTGCACAGAGACATTCACATGTAGGTAAAAAACACACTTTTACCTGCATAAACTCAACTATTCATTCATTTGAAGTAAATAAACATCTGTGCAGGAGAGATAAGAAGATAAAAGCTGATACAAAGATCTCTCCTAAAAACTAAATTACATAGAAAAAAATAATAATTTCATTTTATTAGAATTTCTTTCTTTCATCAATGAGATGTGAATGAGTTTGATTAGTGTGACATCAGCTGATTACAGTCGGCATGTTGATCAGCAAGTAGTGATCCGCTTGCTGCAACAGTTACATTTCTATGTAAAATAATTTAATAGTCTAATATTGGAGATTACAGAATAAATGTTGTTTTGATTATTGATTATAGGTCATTTTAACAGTTTATATTCTATCATACAGATCAGCATTAAAACAATGTTAATGATTGATCAGCTGAGCTTGAGTAGATTGATCTGATAACATTTTATTAAATCAGGATCAGATCTAACAGGATGTAAATATTTCTGTGACTTCCTGTAGATTCTTTGAAAGCTGCTGGAAACTGTCTGACTTGACTGCAGCTTTTTGTCACTTCCTGCTGATGCTGCCGCCTGATCCCTCCACTTTACAAGAAAGGAGCAGTTCATCTGAAACAAGCCTACTGATCAGCTTTCCAATAAGGAGGCGTGTCGGTCGGTAAAAGACGTGAAGGCTCTTGTGTATCTTCACTCATGGCTCCTCAGAGCAGGAATAAGAGCTTTGGGACGACCTGCAAGATGGCGGAGCAGAACGACTTCCGGTTCAAGTGAGGATCGAGGAACCTCAGGTTTCTGTAATCCTCTACTGTGATACAGAAACCAGGTTTCTGGTTTACATGACAGGACAGAAATCAGCTGAGTGCAGAGAGTCGACTGTAAACTGGTTACTGAAGTGCAGCTGAACACACTGATGAAGAGTTTTGATCTGATGAAGCTGAGAGCAGAAAAGAGGCTGAACTATGAGAGTGATTGATGTGAGAATCCATAACAAGAAAACCAACAGCTGCTGTCACTAGAAGATAAACTCTGGCTTTACTTTCACTGAAGTGGATCAACAAATGATAATTAAACATTAAACTAAATGAACTGTTATATATCACAGAGGAGGCGGTTTCCCAGAATCACACAATTTAAAATTTAAAAGACGATTATGTGTCTTTGAAAAAAATTAATTACAATTATCAACATCACACTTAATAGGATTAAAATGAAATAATGTTTGTGATGTTTAAACATTTATATGAACAGTGTAGAGCTTGTTGTCTACACAGTTGTCTGATGTTGTTCATCTACAGCACTGCATCTTTAGCTGCTGTTGTTAGTTTATCAAACATGTATCGCAGCCCTGCTTTGTTTTTTTTATCCATTCGTTTTTTCATCTCCAGCTTCTTGACCTTCTCTGTGGCTCTGATCTCCTTCATCTTCTCAATCAGGAAGTCCAAGTGGACATAAGTAGACAGAGAATTATCATTCAGCGCGATCCGCTCTAGTTGTTCCACATGTTGGTAGACCTCTGTAAGCAGCTGAGTCTTCTCTGATTCCAGGTTTTTCATCTCTGTTTGAAGATTTTCCAGAAGGCTCTTCTTCTGTTCACGATCTGTTTTATTCTTTTCATATTTGTGTTTCACATCTTTAAGGGTCTTCTTAACTTTCCTGGTCTTGTTCACATATCTCCACTTTTCTTTCACATGAGCTGATGCAGGACACTTCCCTGTACAAACAGTACAGTGACCATCTTTCATGACATCACAGTGTTTTGGACTCCAGGCCTTTGTGCATCCAGGATAGTGACAGGTCTCTTTACAGATGTTACAGGTGACAGCTCCTTTATAAAAAACCAACCACCTCCTCCCACCTCTGATTTCTTCTTTCTCTTTGTAGACCTCATCAACTTCTACAGTGAACTCTTTATTCTTCTTCATCTCTTGTTCATGTTTCTTCAGAGCTTCTTCAGTCTGTTGGATCTCGTTCTGTTTTAGTTCAATCAGCTTGATTCTGTCTTGCAGGTTTTGGATGCAGGCTGTTATTCTGATGCGTGCGTTCATCACTTCAACTGTTGTTATCAGCTGTTGAGGTTTAGACTTTTCCAGGAAGTCTGTGAATCGTTTCATTCCTCTCTCTGTTATCCTCCATGCGTTGTCTAAAGCAAACTCTGTTTCCTCTGTTCTCTGTTTGTTCTGGCGGTTATTAAACAGGAAGTAAACGGGCTGATTCTTCTCATTTTTGGCACATTTAATGTTTGCAGCTTCAAGTATTTGTAGAACATTTTCAGGTGTCATTCCATCTGAGTGTGTGATGAGAGCGACGATGTTCTTCTCAATGTCTTTTCCAAACAGAGACGTCACTGAATCAAAGATGTACTTCTGTCGGTCACTCAGTTGATTCACACTCGCCTTCAGCACCAGACCCACTGCATCAATCTCATGAACTCCATCTTCTGAGCGGAACAACTCAAATAATCTTTGACTGATGATGTCATCATGTTCAATCCCTCTGGTGTCTCCGTATCCAGGAGTATCGATGATGGTCAGAGAGAAGGGCAGAGTTTTATCTTCAAAACCAAAGATCTGGTACACGATCACATCTGGTGTCTGACTCTCTGTCTGACATCTTCTCTCTTCTTCTTCTACGATCTCAAACCAGATGTTGTCCTCAAACTTCACTCCCATGGTGTAGTTGAACAGAGTGTTGATCAGAGTAGATTTTCCTGCTGCTGTTTCACCTACAAGTAAGATGGTTTTGTCTTTCTTGTTCAGGTTTTTCTCACCAACAGTTTTTCTTGTCAGATTTCCAAACTTCTCTTCCTTTGTTCTCAGCTGGTAGACAGCAGGAGGTCCTGAAGAGATCAGAGAACTTTTGGAGATGATGTCCTTATAAGGTGTGTTACAAGTCCTGTAGAAAAAGCAGAGATTCAATCAACATGTTCTTTTCTCATCAAACTGACAAATTAAACACATTTCTAATCATATACATGCCTTCATTAGTGGCTGGTTTAATAAATGAATAATAGTACAGTGGAATATAAATACTGCAGCTGTGACATCTGTGATTGTAGAATATGAATAAAATAAAGTCAAACCAAACGGCCACATTTGGGGATTTTAGTCTGAATGTGAGTTCTGGTTCTGACTGTGAGGACAGAGACTCAGATTACAGTCAATTAACAGGATCTTCTTCTGCTGTGTAACATACCAACCCAGTCTCACATCAAAATGTTTAATACCTACGTTGGTCCACAGTGCAAAACGGATTAGTTTCACAATAACAGCTCTAAAATTGTGAGATCCCTACATTTTTTTTTGGCCTGTTCTTTTCTATTGGACTGCATCCACATCACCTGACTGTCAAGTTTCTGTCTGCAAAAACAAACAAAATGGCTGACATTTCTTTTATTCTCAGTGGAAAATGCAACATTTTAGGATAGTTTCAATATTAAAATGCGTTTTGATGACATTTCCAGCAAGAAATGTGCATTTTATTTTCATAATCTTTGTTCAGTGAATGTATGTGATGTTTAGTTTGTTAGTTATTATGAAGGTTGTTTCTGAATACTGAATTGATTCCATACTGATTAAGATTTTTGTGTGCTGTTGGTTCATTGAGTTCCTCCACCCCATTCACACACACACACACACACACACACACACACACACACCCACACACACACACACGCACACACACACGCACGCGCGCACACACACACCCACACCCACACGCACACACACACACACACACCCACACACATCCACACACACACACACACACACACACACACACACACCCACCCACACATACACACACACTAAGGACCCTATCTTACGCCTGGCGCAAAGTGCGTTGCAAGTGTCTTTGTTAGTTTAAGACTACACTCTGCTTGTTACACACACAGGATGCACAGCAGCACACAAACATGCAAAAAGTAACAAATAAAAGGATTACAATGTGAAAGATTATTATTGTGTATATTAACATATTTTAAAAAATACATGTCTTAATGCTTAGTCATAATATTTATCAGAATTAATTAATCACAGTAATGATGGATTAAATTGTCTAATTATTTGACCAAATCATGGCAATACACGCTGGTATTTAAACAGACGGACAACAACGGATCAGACACAGATCAACTTTCCTGCTGCATCAATACATGATGACATGAGGAAATAAATGAGGTGAAAACAATGATTAAACTAACGAAGGAAATAAATCTGCACAGCTTCTAGCTGCTGCCAGCAGCAGGATCAGAACCTTGGAGAGCTGATCAAGTCCTGATAACTATGTTAATGATTCTTTACATGATTAATATTAATGATTTAATTTTTGAACAATATTTAACAAATATTCTTTGACATTTTTAAGAGTACAGTGATCAGGTTTCCATACTTTCATCAATTAAAACCCTGCTGATTTGACCTGTTACTCCATTAATGAACAAAACGATTTTAAAGAAACCAAAGCTGTAATTAAAAAAATAAACCTTTTCAAAAACCAAACGAAGATAAATTCACAACAAATTAATGAACAGGATGTTAAACTGGTGGTCTGGGACCACTGAGGGTTCAGGAGCAGCAGTGTGCTCGTTATTGATCGTGCGCTTTCACTTTGTGCACCAGCAGATCAGTTTCCTCTGCAGAGAAGCTTCTGTCTCACTACTTGACAAATGTGCCATCATAATAACAATCCACCAAGGTGCAAGTACACCTGGCTCTTAAAGGGAATGGGAGACGACACTCTGATTGGTTTATTGCATGTTATGCTGAAAACACACCCATGATTAATGAGGAGACTAAGGACAACCCCTTTGAACCATGCACCTGGCACATCGACCATTTTTCCACCGTTAGTATAGCAAAAGTGGATTTGAACACACCCTAAATGCAGTTGCACTATGCGCCTCAGACCGTGCGCTTTAGATGGGTAAAATAGGATCCTTTGTCCATTTGAATCCTTTTTGGCTAAAATATCTGAAATAAAACATAATCTTAACTTAACATAGATCATCTAGTTTGGCTGTACTAGATATTTGATATATTCAGTAGATATATCTTCTCACAACCCTATTTTACAAGCCTACTTTGCTCGCTGGATGAACGACAACTGTGGTGCTGATTTATATCAAGCTGCATGGCGCTGCTCTCGGGAATTGTAGTTTTTAAAAAATATTAACATTTTTCCTAGAATTGGAAGTTGTAAATAGTGAATTGAGAGTACACTGAGGAGTTTAAGGGGTTGGTAAACACATTTGTGTTATCAGAGGTCAAGGTTCAAAGGTCAGTATTTCACAGCAGGAGCCATGTAGAGTCTTCATACTGACATGTAAAGGCCTTTACACACTTTTTTCCGTGCTATTAAATCGAACTGTTGTTTGTGTCATGAGTACTTTCACATAGAACTGAGAATCCTGCTGTATGTGTTTTGAATCTTATTTGCCGTATCTATATTGATTGATCAGCTCCCAGTCTGTCTGTGAGCACTGCAGGCAGACAGGTAGGTTCACTCGCTACACTGGGAGAAATAAAGTCAATGAATCAATACATTGATGTATCATGTATCATATGCATCATCACCATGTATTTATAAATACAAACACACGTTCAGTAAGTGTCTGCTGTCAGTCAGCCTGGTGAAGGCAGTTTGTCCTCTCAGCTCTCCAGGAGCTGCAGCTGTGGACAGAGACGCTGAACGCAGGTCAGAGATCATCATCCAGTGATGATGATGATGATCCTCCTCACTTGACAAAAGAAGAGGAGAGCGTTATATCCGTTCAGTCCACACCGTTTCCGACCTGCGTTCAGCGTTTCTGTGCACAGAAACAGCCGCTGGACAAACGGCCCTCACCAGGCTGACTGACAGCAGAATAAGCTGCACAAATTCTTATCACTGCCAGTGTTATTAGTTTTGATGCAAACTATTCGCAGGTGATTATTTCACATTTTCGTGTTGTTTATTTGCGTCGCTGTGTATGTGTAAAGGCCTTTACTCTCCAGGTTGAGACCTTTCCAAAGATGTATTTGGTTTAACTCTACATCAAAGTTTTAATTTTCTCATTTCATGGACACAAGCCATCCCAGGCCTAGTTTCACAGAGCACTTTGAAGGTCCAAGATAAAACATGAAGCTGATCAGTTTATTGATCTTGTTCCTGTCAACTGATGAAAACACAATAGAATAACATTCTTCCTGGACAAAATAGTGGTGAAGAATATGTTTGCTATCAAAAGTTTTAATATAGATAATAACTTTCTTTCAGGTTTAAGTTGATACCTTCCAGTGTTAAAACTTATAGGTGGATCCATGGACCAGTCACTCCTCATGGACACATAGCTGGGGGTAGGAGAGTCTGGTCTCTCCTGATAGATCCTGAAACAACACAAGACAAATTAAAGACAGTTTAAACCTGAAAAATGTTGAAATTTGACCACAATGTCACTTGTTGAAATCTAAGACCCAGACAGATGATCTGTCTGGTTCTTAGATTCAAAGTGTTGTCAGTTTCAGTCTCATCTATCCTCCCTTGTAGACGGAAGAATTGTCCAGCTGATCTACACAAATAGGGGGCAACATTTCACATCCCTTCCCCTTCCTCCACGGAGATAAATTACAACATAACTCTGATTAACAACTGAATAGTTACACACATGCTCCTAGGATAGGTGTCAGTCATAAAATGTCAGAGAACTCACTGATGGTAAAAAAGCACTTTTTCTACCAAACAGCATCATTTTTTCATTAATTGCTGCCATTTTACAACACAGTAATCCAGTAGAGAACTAATTTATTGATATGATATTTCAATATCAATCCAGCTTACAATGATGTGCTACGATGCCAAATGTCTCATGGTGCAACTCAGTGCAGTTCATCGGATCAGCTGATGTAACCAGCTGATGTCTCATCTGGCCAGTGTCTGCAGCAGCAGCTGGCTGCTCTGACAATGTAGATGCAACTTTCCAAACAGGTGTTATTTGGATAAACTGACCACATATTACTACCATATTACCACACATACTTTAAACAGTCCTACAGTGACAATCTCAACATCATTCAGCCTGGATCCACCATTACTGCTAGGGCTCAGGGCAGCTACTTCTTCTTCCTCTCATGTTGGACTGAGGGCAGACTGGACGCTACAGTGACTCACTATCGCCCCTGTGGTCCAAAGTGGTATTACAAGACAGTACAGGCCAGACAGGGCTGGAGCTAGCTGGTTAGCATGCTAACTTCAGTAGATATCTCTGTTACATAGTACATATAGGTCTATGACATTACGTCAAAACTGTGATTTCTTCACATTCTGATAAATTTAGTTAATTTCAGAATGTTTAAAAATAAAATTCTCAGATATTCTCACACATTATACCTTTAAAAAATAAGTAGCCTAAGTTATAAGAACTTAATTTTTTTCATTTCTTAGCCCTGAGGTAATGGTTGAAATTATCTGTGTGGCATAAAAATGTCATCTTAATGAGGTTAAATAAAAAAAAGAGCCTATCCTTAAAGAATAACCGTTGGGCCCCTGGCACCTTCATGCTGGGGCCCTAATGATATAGCTACTCTGGATAGCATTACCCTGGCCTCCAGCTCCACTGTAAGGAATCTGGGAGTTATCTTTGATCAGGATATGTCCTTTAACTCCCACATAAATCAAATCTCAAGGACTGCCTTTTTTCACTTACGTAATATTGTAAAAATCAGGCACATCCTGTCCCAAAAAGATGCAGAAAAACTAGTCCAGGCATTTGTTACTTCTAGGCTGGATTATTGCAATTCCTTATTATCAGGCTGCTCTAACAAGTCTCTAAAGACTCTCCAGCTGGTCCAGAATGCAGCTGCACGTGTTCTGACTAAAACTAGAAAAAGAGATCACATTTCTCCCATTTTACCTTCACTACATTGGCTTCCTGTAAAATCCAGGATAGAATTTAAAATCCTTCTCCTAACTTACAAAGCTCTTAATGGTCAGGCACCATCATATCTTAAAGAGCTCATAGTACCGTATTATCCCACTAGAACACTGCACTCCCAGTATGCAGCTTACTGGTGGTTCCTACAGTCTTTAAAAGTAGAATGGGAGGCAGAGCCTTCAGCTATCAGGCTCCTCTCCTGTGGAACCATCTTCCAGATTCAGTCCGGGGTGCAGACACCTTCTCTATGTTTAAGAGTAGGCTTAAAACTTTCCTTTTTGATAAAGCTTATAGTTAGGGCCGACCAGGCTCGCCTTGGATCAGCCCTTAGTTATGCTGCTATAGGCCTAGACTGCTGGAGGACTTCCCATGATGCACTGAGCTCCTCTCTCCTCCTCCTCCTCTCCATCTGTATGTATTCATGTACCATTAATGCATGTTACTAACTTGGCTTCTTCCCCAGAGTTTTGTGCTTTCTCGTCTCGCAGGAAACCTTCAGCTACAGACCGACTGCTGTCCAGCTTGATGCCCACCGCTGCTGCTATTATTATTATTATTAGTCATTATTAGGCATATTTCTATTATTATTATTGTTGTTATTTTTTTTAGCCCGGTGCTGCTTGAGGTTTCTTCCCATTAAAGGGGAGTTTTTTTCTTGTTGATGTCACCAAGTGCTGCTCATGGGGGAATGTTGAGTCTCTGTAAATTAAAGATTTCAGTCTAGACCTGCTCTATGTGAAAAGAGCCCTTGGTGCTATATAAATAAAACTGACTTGACTAGTATTTCTCTAATAATGTCCTCTTGCTGTTAAGCTGCAACATAAAGTCAACATGAAAAAATCCTAAAAATTAAAAACATTGATCTGGGTTGTCTTCAACGACTGCACTGTGCTCACAACAATATGCTTGACAAACAGCATGTAGCTGGAGGCCTTTTTTGTCTGAGTTGTGCTGCTGTGATCCTGATTGGTAGCTGAGCTGATTGCTGACAAAACACATCATCAAGGTGAACAACGTCTTTTACCCTGCCATGCTGTGTGCAGTGGAAACATACTTGAACTGTGCCAGCAGGACTCGACTACTCGTAGCTGATCATGGCATGACTCAGTATGACGACCACAAAATGGAAAAACACTACAATTCTAAAAAACACCTGCAGAGCAGACGGACAGACTCTCATGATCCCTCCCTCCAGGATCCTTGAAAGGGTAAACAGCTGGTCCACTGATCCAGAGTAGCATTTTAGTGTATGCAGTCTATAAAACTTGGTTTGTTCGATGGTTAAAATCCAGCCTTTGTTATTTTCTTTTTATGATATTTGATTTCATTTTAGAACATTCATGTATTTTCTGTTTATCTGATGCACAAACGCAGGAGCAAAGGATCAGGGATATTAATGACTGGTAATAGATGTGTTTTTATTGTATTTTATTTATGTTTCCTGCCACCATGCAGGCTCACTTTGGTCTGGGTTACAATATTTATATTATGACTCGTTCGCTGTGAATTTCAGATGCTTTGTGTGTTCATTGTTTTAAACTTGGTGTGATGTTGCTACTGGATGATTTCCTGTCTCTCCAGCTACAGGGCGTATGAATGAATTGATTACATCATTTAGTGAGTTACATTATTTCTTGTTTCTGTCACAGATCTGGTAGTGCAACATGCTTCAAACGAGAGCAAAAGGACGTCTCTGTAGTGTAGAGTTGTGTTTTAGAGTGTAGTTATCAATGAAAGCCTGTTTGTGAAGCACTGCCTACAGCCTGTTTAGAGTTACTTGTTAATGTTTTTGGTTTCTGTGTGTGTGTGTGTGTGTGTGTGTGTGTGTGTGTGTGTGTGTGTGTGTGTGTTATAAATTTCAAGTGCCTTGTTGTATTGTTACCTGTACCGTATAACATGGCTGTGGCTCAATCAACAATAAATCATCTTCTGATTAGGAATAAACCTGCATCCTGTGTGTGAACTGTCCATAGCTGAATATGCTGCTACGCTGCTTTGACATACAGCATGTTGGTATTTAAGTTTGTTGTCTGTTGTGTGTAAAATATTCTAAAACTGGTGTAAAATGTCTCTGGCCATTCAGATTAATACAAAAGTCATGAATGTTGCGCAGCATTTAATATGACGTCATCATGTAAACTTTCTCTCAGCACCCCCAACTCTGACTGACTTCCAGCATCCCCAAATCCAGGACCAGGACAGAATCCCCATCACTTCACCTCAATCTGAGTTTGAACGATCCGCCACCTTTCCAACATCCATCATAGACTTTCCCAGAGAGACTGAGCAGTGTGATACCTCAATATTTAGATCATATCCTCTGGACCCCCTTCTCTGTCAGCCAAGACAGCCCCACAATGTCCAGAAACTTCAGCATCTCAGAGTGTATCTCATCAACTCCTTGTTTTTAACTCCCCCTCAGTGACCTCCATCAGAGACATGGAGACATGTTCTCCTCGTGCTCCTTCTGTGAGCACAGAATCTGCAGTGCTTCTGGTCTCCTGATACTGTCTGCTGCTTCAGCATCCCCTCATCAGCAAGTGTTCAAAAGCCTGAACAATACAGTGACATTATCTTGACTTACTCTCCATGTGTTTTGGAAAGAGGAGGTGGATCCATGATCCTATTGTTCTCTACGGATGCAGAGCTGGAGTCAGGAGATTCTGGTCTCTGGTGCTGGATCCTGATACAAACACAGTACTGATGAATTCACAACAGAATAACATTCTTCCTGGATAAAATAGTGATTAAAAACATATTTAATGTTAGTGTTTTAATACAGATAATAAAATTCTTAATTAGAAAGTCCTTTCTGTCAGGTTTAAGGTGATACCTTCCAGTGTTAAAATGTTTAGGTTTATCCATGGACTCTTCATGGACACAGCTGGGATCAGGAGATTCTGGTCTCTGCTGTGCAGGATTTCAGGAACAACTTCATCTACTTCCAACGTCTGTGGAGAAGAAAACAGTCTGAAGTCAAAACTCAAGCATCACTTTGTTGTTGTTGATGGTGGTGTATGATATTATTTTCTACAGTCTCTCTGTATCTCTCTTGTAAGTAATCTATATTATACAACAAATATATATTTTTATATATTTGTTGTTGTAAATGTTAATATTTTTATCATATTTGTATGTATTTATATTTTTGTATAGATGTGTGGGATTATGTGACAGTTTTTGTGATTATTTCAGACACTGATAATGTGTTTTATCTTGATTATGTATCAAGTCCTGCCATGAATTGTTCATATAATTACGTCAGCATGATGCAACAAATTTGGTGTCTATATAAACTTTACTCTTTGTCATGTTTGATAATTGCTTTTTACAGTCAAACAATTTTGGGAGCTAAGTTTGCTTTACTTTAAAGAATCCATATACAATTTAAATTCTATCAAGAAGTTATTTAAGTTTGGGAAAGGTAATGAGTGCTGGTTAACAGTAAGAATTTATGATCAAACTTCACACTTGTTTTTTGCTTTTGTATATGTATCATTAAACATTAATTTTAAGTCAACTGACAAAAATTTCAGGCATTCAGCTTAAAGACCAATCCACATTGAGCCTGATCCTGTGGATAGCCTGTTGCAGGAATTAATGATAATATTAACAACAAATAGAAATAAAACATTAAACTATTTTCATTAATAATTTTCTACCTGTTGTATGATGACAAGTCAGTTATTGACGCTCCCTAAAAACTCCCTCTGATTGGTTGAAGGAGTCAGATAACCAACTTCAGACTGACTTCAGCACAGAGAATCACATCTGCAACAATATAAAACATGAAAACATAAAAGTTGTTGATGGATCATCAATACAATACAATAATGTGACTTCCTGCAGTTGAAGTGACAACAATGCAGGTGCAGTCCAGATACAGCTGTCTGCGTCATGTTAACATGTTGAATATATTTTGTCCAGAGAGTGGAGTCATGTCTGTTATGTTATCATTGTTTTATTATGATGCTGAAATGTTTTCTGTTTTTGTCTTAACGTGTCATGTTGTAAGATCGATCCAATAAAGAGTTGAAAAAAACGATACAGCTGTCTGCTTAAAAACTAATAACCTTCTAACTGAAATGATGGAAATCCACCAGCAGTTCAGCGGGCTACTTAAAAGACCGATCAAACAATAATTATCTCATAATTGATTGTTTAATGGCTGCAATGATTCAGCTCCTTCATGTAAATAAAATGAAATCTTAAAATCACAGAGTTGACTGTTTCTCTCTTGTTCAGGTGTTTCTCTGTGGACAGAGGTCTCTATGAAAACTACCTGGAATCACTGTGAGTCCTTTTACACTAAAACAGTGTTGTAAGAATGAGACGTCTCAGTGTAGACGTAGAGACATCAAACTCATCACAGGTTAGGGCTGCACAACACGGTAAAAAAAATAAATCATTTTACGATTATTTTGCAATTACAATAATATTTGCAATTTTAGTGGGACCGATCATCTTTGCATCATCATTTTAATTTCAACTGGAAAAAAATAGTAAAATGAGGATGATTTCATTTTTGCGAGAGTCCAAACCATTGTGTTCTTTTATGTCTTATGATTTGTAGACCAGGCATCTCTGTAGTTCCACAATATCTCATTTCTAAAGATATACTGTCATATTTAACCTTTAACAAAAAACTGAAGCTGCTGCAATTTGGATATTGCTCTTATCCATATTGTGATATCAATACCATTTTGATTAACTGTGCAGCCCTGGGTGCACACTTCAAGTCAAGTCAACTTTATTGTCAGTTCTATCATATGTACAGGACATGTAGACCCTGCTGGCATATACAAGCACTAAAATACAACAAGGGTTTTAAATACTAGGATAAAACAAAAATGCTACAAATGTAGAACTACAAATGTATGCAGATGACACCATTGTGTACGCACATGCAAAAATAGCTGAGTTAGCTGCTGCTAAGCTAACAATTGCATTGGAAAGGATCACACAATGGCTTGATCAATCATGTCTGAGTCTAAATGTAAACAAGACAAAAGGTATGTTTTTCTCTAAGACTATGGTACAACCTTCTCACGCTGATATTTTCATCAAAGGTGAAAAAATCGACATAGTCACTGATTTTAAATATCTTGGTGTGACACTGGATCCAAATTTGAACTTCAAAAAACTTCAAAAAACCATAAAGTACAACTTAAATTTTAGACATATTAGAAACTGTCTCTCTTTGGACGCAGCCAAGATATTTATGCAGCTATTCTTTCCTATATGTCTTATTGCATCACATGTTGGGGGCAGGTGGAGAAACAGCCATAAAACCTCTTGAGTCCTTATACAAACAAATTCTAAAACCTCTGGACAAAAAGCCAATGCATTTCCATCACTGTAGGGTTCTGGAGAAATACAATTTACTGAGCTTTGACAATTTTAGATTATTTTCAAATTGTGCCTAGTTTATAAAATGTTAAATGGTTTGTCCTCCTCCACTATGTGACTTTGTGTTCACTCGCTCAGTAAGTTCTATTAGATCCTCCAGAATATCCTCTATACAAGATTGTACCATTTCATCACACTGCATTTGGACAGTCAGCTTTCTCTGTGAAAGCCACAACTCAGTGGAACGTCCTACCTGATTATATGAAGAACTGCAGTTCAATCAATACATTCAAGGCCAAATTAAAAAATCTACTAAAGACCAATCAGCTGTGTGACCACTGAGTCTAAACTCCATCTATGGTCTTCTCATTAACACAGGTAGTCTTGCTTTTAATTTTAAGTTTAGATTATTCATTTCTAATTGACATTCTAGGTGTATGTGATGTGCTGTGGTGTGTAGCTTTGTATTTTGTATGGTGTGTTCTGTGTGTTTTTAGCTTTGTACTGTTTGTTGTTGATTGAGATGTAAATCAGCTTTGAGCTGACTCCAGTGCAGTGCATATTTTATGTTAAAAACTGTACACTGTCCCAATCAATAAATACGATCAATCAGTCAATCAATTACAGAACTTTATTTGAAGCTTGAACTTGCAGCAGCTTCAGTAGAGCTTCCTCTGGAGCCTCCTTCTCCGAGTATTTCTTCAGCTCAAACATGTCCACATCTTTTTCTGATAACAGTAAGATGGAGACCAGAGCTGACCATTGAGCAGTAGACAGTTTATATGTCAGTTTATTTTTCCTGATCTCAGATACAGTTGGATCTCCTCCACTAGAGAACAATCACTCGGTCCATTGGGACAGTAAAACAAATTGATGCGTCTGTCTGGAGATGGATTCTCCCTGATCTTCTTCTTCACATAATTTACTGTTAGCTGACTTCTATAAGTCTGGTTGGTCTGCAGGGAAAGGCCCAGGAGGAAGCGAAATGTTGGTATTGATGGGTGAGAGGACCACATACAGAGCTGCCAGAAACTCCACTATGCTCTGATGGACAAAGCTAAATACCTTGTTCCTGTCCTCCATATGATGCTCCTCTTCAAAGATCTGTGAGAACATTTGGGAATACTCAAAGACTTCATTGGACTTACTGCTGCCATCTCTTAGGTCTTCCTCACAGAGGGTCAGGTTGCCTTTTTCCAGCTGTTTAAAAGCCAGTTTTGTAAGTGTCTTAGTGTACTGAATGCTTCTTTCTCTGCCATACTTATCTTTCATGTGTTTGATCTGAATCATCAGGAATTCTGTGTACATCCCAGTCAGGGTCTTGGGCAGCTCTCTTCCCTCTCTGCTTTTCAACACATCCTCCAGAACTGTAGCAGTGATCTGGAAGAAGACGAAGAAGAAGAAGAAGAAGCCAGAAGACTGGCATGTGGCACATGATGTGGAGGCTTCCTGATGTCTTGATGTTTTGATGACTGTGCTGGCCTGCTCCTCATCTCTGAATCTCTTCCTGAAGTACTTCTCCTTCTGTGGGTCAGTGAACCCTCTGACCTCTGTCACCATGTCAACACAATCAGGAGGGATCTGATTGGCTGCTGCAGGTCGTGTGTTATCCAGAGGCGAGCAGAGGGAAGCAGGGTGCCCTTGATGAGGTTTGTCAGCAGCACATCCACTGAGGTGGACTTTGTCACATCAATAGGCAACTTCTCATTGGCACTGAAGTCTAGTTGAAGCAGCTCTCATCCAGTCCATCCAACACAAATAAAAGTTTATATTCACTCTTGTCAAAGTTTGTGTTTCCTGATGTCTGTAATGTTGTGAAGAACGTCCTGTTCCATGTAGCTGGTTTCATGGATACATGTGTGAATAAGTTCTGCAAAACTTGCTTCTTTCCTTTGTGAATTCAGCCTGCTAAACGTAAACGGGAATATAAGGTGCACATCTTGATTGGTTCTTTTTTCAGCCCAGTATTTGTATTTGTATCTGTATTTGTTGAGGCAGCAAAATTATTTGTATTTGTATTCGAATAAAAGTGGAAAGAGGCTTAAAAATCCTGTTTTTTTTTAATTATACTTTTAATTTTAGAAAATTAAAGTGTTACAATAAGTGTACATGAATAAACTAGCTTATGAAGGAGGTCCCCACACCAGATCTCAAATTGGAGTCTCCCAGATCATAGACGACTGTGCAGATTACTGAGCAAAAACTTTACTCACTGCCTCATTGCAGACAGACCTCTACCTATTTATACACCCATAACACAGAGACAGCACACCATGTAATGTGTAGTGATGAACTTCAAAGGTGACTCTTGCTTTGCACTTTTCATTTTTTGCCTATTTTTTACAGCCTAACTTTGTGGTAAGGAGAAGGGGAACAACAGGTTATGGAGAGTCCCTTGGGAGCACTTTGCATGTGTCAGTAGCTCAGCTTTATCTCTGGGGAACACCCCCAACTCCAGGAGTGATACGAACTGACCGAATGTAACCAACCTGTACATTGGTAAAAACAGACCCAAAAACAAATAATTTTTAAAATATTTGTATGAAACAAATATTCATAAAAAAACACAATTTGTGTTTTGTTGAATAACATATTTGTATTCAGGCACACCCCTACTGTGTAGATATCATCCAGAAACTTTGCATCCTTCTTTGTCGTCCACCCTTCTTTTATGTACATAAACCTGTTCTGGAGGTTAAGATGGAGCTTTGTTTGTAACCATGTGATGGCTCATAGAAGCTGGTTTATCTGTGTAGAATAATATAAAATAGCCAGAACAGTGTAAAGTGTAAAGCCTTTCTACTGAGTAGCCTTGAAGAGATTATTTTAAATAGATAAATAAATAACTGGATCTCAGGCTAATGCTCCTTTTAAACAGGTTGACAGGACATTATCTCTGTAGTCATCAGCTTTTTCAGTCATGAAATCTGCAACATTCCTGGGATTGTCAGTTCTTTAAAAGGTTATGTAGCATTGGGAAAAGGTCCAACCTGCCTGCTGTAGAAAGACAGGCTCTAGGGATGTGTCATTTTAGGACAAAGCAACACAGGAAATTAGATGTATGATATTTAAGAGTCTTCTGTGGTTGGTGGACTTTTTTCACTGACAAAAAAATCTTCCAAAATGGTCATGCTTTTGCTTGACTCAAATTACAAAGAAATATCAAAGCCTACTTGGCTGTTTTCATTTAAGTTCATCTTTACTTCTGGAGAGAAGTATAGATCAATACAATACAGGTATGCTGTCAATGAGGAAATTATAGCAGAACTGAGTATGTGGGTTGTGCCCATGAAAAATTTGCCAAATCTTCTCTGCTAATGCCAAACAGCTTATTTTGCTGTTGCTATTGACTCTTGTTTTGAGCTTCTGGTACCCCCAGGTGCTGCCGATCAGACACCTGATCAGCAGCACCTGTAAGCATGGGCCCTGCTACGGTGGTCAATAGGTATCTGCTCCAAGAATTGGCATACCACGTTTGACTGATCTGGATAGGACCTGTGCGATAGGGCAACTTCAAATCGGTGTTCCGCAAAACCAAGTTGCGGCATTATTTGGAGTGAGCCCTTGTACCATCTCCAAAGTCTTCAAGTTCCATATAACAGGGGATGTCAGAGACAGGCCGTGAAGTGGGCGTCCCAAGAAGACGACAACCCAAGAAGACCGTTTCCTCACCCAGTCAGCACTTAGGTACCATAAGCTGTCTTCTACAGATTTGCAGTCAAGGTTTGCAGGATGATATGGCCGATGGCTCTCTGCCCAGACAATCCAGAACAGACTGCACACAGCCAATCTCTGGTCTCATAAGGCTGCCAGGACGCCTGCCATGACTGCCCTTCACTGTCAGGCCCGTTTGCGCTGGTGTCGGCAACACGTGCACTGGAACCTGAACATGTGGAGGAATGTTATGTTCAGCATTGAGTCCAGATTCTGCCTATGGCAGTTGGATCATAGGGTCAAAGTGTGGAGAAGATGCAGAGAATGCTATGCTGATGGCTACACCGATAGAGTAACGTCTTTTGGTGGCAGCAACTCTCTCACTGGAAAAATGAGGCTTGTCATCATTGGAGGCAATCACAATGCAGAGAGATATCGAGATGAGATTCTGCAACCAGTGGCAATCCCATATCTCCACAGTCTGGGACCGAACTCTATCCTCCAAGATGACAACGCTTGCCTCCACAGAGTGGGATTGATCAGAGACTACCTCCGGAATTTGGGAGTGGGGAGGATGGAATGGCCTGCCAGCAGTCCTGACCTCAACCCCATTGAACACCTGTGGGATCAGCTTGGGCGTGCTGTTCATGCCAGAGTGACCAACACAACCACGTTGGCTGACTTGTGACAAATGCTGGTTGAAGAATGGGACGCCATCCCACAGCAGTGTGTGACCAGGCTGGTGACCAGCAAGAAGAGGAGGTGCCAGGCTGTTGTGGCTGTGTATGGTTCTTCCACACGCTACTGAGGCATCTGTTTGTTAAATGAATAAACTGTTAATTTGCCAATATGTCTTGTTTCTTCAAACTTCAATCATCCAATGCACCAAACACCACACAATAGTCAATGGCAGAATAAGCTGTTTGGCATTGGCAGAGAAGATTTGGCAAATTTTTCATGGGCACAACCCACATACTCAGCTCTGTTGCTCATCCCACAAATGCATGTTCCTTACAAATGTGGTACCATTTAAAAGGGAAATAAACAGGCTTTCCAACGGTATAAGATTTATTGCCAAGAGGCATTGTTACAACAAAGAAATAATCTACCAAACGCAAATTTCCTTACTTTTTGTAGTAGTTTATTTACTTTGATCAGAACTGACTCTGAGCAACAGTTACAGAAAATGTTCCTCTACTAATTAGGAAACATATCACACAACAGCTTGCAAAGAAGCATGAATCAGGGGGCCACAAAGACTTCAGAAAAACTTGTGTTGATCCACCACAAAACTATCAGACACCAGCTGGAACCCCTGCAGCATTCTCTGGTATGAGGATTTTTTTCCTTTCAGCTTCCATCTGCTACTGCATTTCCAGTTTTCACACCGTCAGTAAGTTTGCCTGAATCTCAATTTTGATGGATCACTGGCCTGATGCACAACCATTATGCCCAGCACACTTTTGGTATTTTCATGGCCAAGTGTGCCAGATGCACTGGTGCTGCACTTGGATAAAGGGTGGGATCAGAAAGAATACATTATCGCACATTATAGGTAGGTATGTTGGAGGTTGTGACAATTGTGGGCAATCATATTCACCACTTCATCCCCACCATGATGCACTGACTGTTTGGGAATCCTGCAAAGAGTTTTCATCAGAGGAAACTGGTTGTTGTCTTGGATGTAAAAAGTTTCAGATATGAGTTTACCAGCAGATCTGGTGTGTGTAATTGTGCCTTTACAATGCACCACATCATTCCAATAGAGACTGAAGATAGAACAGATTCCTGCCACCTTCAGATGGCTTTACCGTTAGTGAATATACACAGGGCTCTAATGTCTTTCCCAAGGAGTTCGTGTGCTACAAAAATTAGTAGCGCAGTGAAAAATGTAACACAGAGTTTATTAATGGGTCAACTTCTCTGCAGTTTATCTTTCACACTAAATCCTTAGTTTGTCTTACTGTCTTCAGCCCATTGTCAGCTACGATCTGCTGCTGTTTCTGCTGTGCTGTTTGTGTGTGTGTGTGTGTGTGTGTGTGTGTGTGTGTGTGTGTGCGCGCGCGCTCAGGTCTTTGTCGAACAGACTCAAATTTAAATACACTGATGGCAGCCTCATGCAAGATCTGTAATCTGAGTATCAATGAGAGAACAAGAACTGAACTATCATTCACCTTCTTGTGTTGGACCACAGTCAAGAAGTTAACTCATTAGTAACAGTCCACATAGTGTGTTTTAAACTAGAGCTGCAGTTGAATAGATTCAGCTACTTTGGCTCACCACTACCAGAGTGCCACTACCCTCCGCCTCCTTATGGAGGTGCTGAACATACTGGTGACGGTCAGATGGACAGCAGTTGTGGGTGACATTGAAGAAGAAATGCAAGTAAAATAACAGCCATGAGCAGCTGCTGTCAGACTCTCAGACCAGGAAAGACTTCTTGGATCTTGTTTTTCTTACTTTCACCTGCCTCAGTAAAGAGCACCTGTCATATGAGCCATCAGAACTATGCAGCGCTTCCTGCTTCCATTGTAAACTAACAATATTAATATTTCAATTTATTTCAGTGATAATGTTGGTTGCAATTTAGGGATAGATTGAGTTCATTAAATGTTTGTTAGAGGCTGCTGCGTCTGTTGCGTTATCATTTTTTATGTGATTTTCTTTCTGAACTAATTCACGCATACAATTTGTAATGTAGCCAATAAAACTTCAGCATTTCAGTTACACTATCAAGACTTTTATAATATGATTGTAAGATTGTAAATCACATCTTGGCAGCACCATATGATGTTATGTTGGTGAAACATTGACAGAGCATAAAGGGCATCATTAAGACATAAATATAACTACACTGACAGCACAGAGTCTCATACAGACCAATGTCACACTGTTGCTGCTGTTGGTTGAAAGCTGCATTTGAACTTAGTTGTGTTCATGTTAGAGAGGCTGTATGTGAGAATCAGGTCTCATCAAACATGCAGCTGGACATGTGTGAGCAGTTTCACCTCAATGCTGTTGAAGCCTCATTAATTAGTAACAGTTGAAGTTATTCTACACAGAAGGAGGACTGTGACCTTCGTCCTCCACCACTCCCAGTACAGTCATGATAGAAAGAGATCTCTTCATGGTCCATATGAACCGCAGGAATGATTACAGCGACCAGTAACTGCTTTAATGCACATATGGACGTGTTAGTACTGTTTTAAGAAAAACTTGAAAAATGTGAACGAGGAAAAGTCACAAAATAATCTAAACAAGTGTCCTCAGCAGCAGCACTGAGGGATTGATTATTGATTAACAGCAGTAACAGTGAACCACAGAGAGACAGAGTCAGGTGGCTGGCTGCAGTAAAGGTCATATGTCCTGCCCCCTCCATGTTAGCATATGGGACATGAGCCAAACTAAAAAGTCAAAGTACATGTCAAATAAATTTTTTCCTAGAGATGGTTTCTGTCATTTTAGGTCATTCTTATGACACTGATGTTTGTTCAAGTGTTAATTTTTTGTTTTTAATTAGTGATTTGACGATATAAAAACGGGGTGTGACATTATGATTGACAGCTGTGACAGCCGCTTTCAAAACTCTGTCAGGCTGCAGGATGGCTGAGGGGGCGTGTCCTGCAGGTTCCCACCACCTAACTCTACTGCACAGACTCTGGCTCCAAATGACATCACAAATGCAAGATGGCCGCTCCCAGAGAGGAAATATTTTGGTTTCACTTTTGCACAGCGGTGATGATGAGATGCTTCGTCCATATTTATATACAATCAATGGGCTTTACAGACAATCACCAGGGTAAAGTAAATGCCATCAGTACAGGATGCAGCTGTTGTGGATGAGAGATGCTGGTAAGAATCACTCATTAATCTGTATTCAGACTCACCACAATGTATCCAGAAAACAACTATCTGGAAAGTTTAAAAACAAGCAAAATATGAAAAAAGCAGTTTGTGTGATTTCAGAGAGGTTTATACATGTGAGCCTTCACTATAATGTGTTCAAATATAACAGAACATACGAGCGCTGAGCTTTCAACCTGCTCTGAGCAGGTGAGTGTTGGACGGCACGAGACACACTCATTGTTGGTACCAGGATTGCAGTTTGCTGCTGGATTGAGATCATCACACCCTCAACTGCACCTCTCCTCATACTGTGGTGGCTGGTGAATCACCAAGATACCAAACCAGCTTCAAGGATACTTAACTTCAAGGATAACAACATGTGAATCTTTGAGTGTCTCTTCAGTGTCACAATTACATCCAGAATAGAATCTCCATTCACAGTCAAGACTCAATTCAATAAATAAAAAGTGGGCACTATTTTCATGCTCTTAGTGTGCTCTGTCTATGTCTTTATGTTTGTATTTAAATTGATCTTTTTATAATCTAATTTAATTTTACATTAATTGATTTTATTTTGTTTGTTATTGTGTATTTATCAGTCGTTCTAATGCAAAGCATTATGTAAAGCTTTATTATTATGTAAAATGTCTACATTTTCTACAGTCAAGTATGGGGTACCTCAGGGGTCAATTTTGGGACCAATCGTATTCTCTTTTTATGTGCTACTATCACGTTATTGGTAGACATGGTATTTCCTTTCACTGTTATGCTGATGACACTCAGCTGTATGTTTCCATTCAGCCCACTGACCTCAGTATGCTGAGTTCTTTACAGGAGCGGAGATGTGAGAAACTGGATGTCTAAGAATTTTCAACTTAAACAGAAATCCTTGTAATGGCTCCAGTAGTAGATTCAAATACAGCCATACTGGGTAAACCAAGCTGTAGGAGCCATGAATGGATTCATTTTCAAGTTTGAATGAATTGCAAAGTATTAATTTTTTGTTTTATATTTTGGGTTATTTTGGTTTATCTATTATTGCACGATCACGGTGATTGATAATCAGGTCACATGGATATGGGCGGTGATATCCTATAGTTAATATAAGCACCTGTTCACCTGCATGCCGGCTGGTAAGAAAGAGACAGAGGGTGAGTGGGTCGTTGTATTTTTTGTTGACCGCTGTTTTACACCTGATCGCTGTGATTATTTTGAGTATATTTTGTGCACGTTATAATAAGTTGATCCTTTTCATTAATAAAAGTTATTAAACTTATTTTTGATCTCAGTGAATCTTTTTGGTAGCGTGTCAGACGAACGGCAAACAAGGCCCAACCTCAGCCTCTCAGCGACTTTTACATTGTTGCCAGTAGTCGCTACACAAGCAGACTCTGATGAAGACTTACTGTAGAGTCGATACGTGTTGGTCTGCTTGGTTGTGTATATGCTCGAAGAATAAATTCACAATATTATTTCACTTGGACAGATACCAGGAAAGACTTCTTGGATCTTGTTTTTTGTACTTTCACCTGCCTCAGTAAAGAGCACCTGTCATATGAGCCATCAGAAATATGCAGCGCTTCCTGCTTCCATTGTAAACTAACAATATTAATATTTCAGTTTTATTTCAAACATAATGTTGGTTGGAATTTAGGGATAGATTGAGTTCATTAAATGTTTGTTAGAGGCTGCTGCGTCTGTTGCATTATCATTTTTTATGTGATACAGCGACCAGTGACTGCTTTAATGCACATATGGACGTGTTAGTACTGTTTTAAGAAAAACTTGAAATAATGTGAACCTGTTCTTTGAGGAAAAGTCACAAAATAATCTAAACAAGTGTCCTCAGCAGCAGCACTGAGGGATTGATTATTGATTAACAGCAGTAACAGTGAACCACAGAGAGACAGAGTCAGGTCGTCTTATTCCTACAAAACAACAATAACAAACACAATCTGATGGAACAAACACTGTTCTGCTTCTTACCTGTTCAATCTGATGCCTGTGAGGTCATTTCTTCTGATTCTTCAATCTGAATTATTGATCAGACTGTCACTCCTGCAGCGCTGCTTCCTGCTCTGATAGAAAAGGAGGAAACTGTAAAACAGGAGGTGTGACTGATAAAACAGCAGAGGGTGAAGGTTTGGTTTTAGGAGCACAATGAAGTCTGGGTAATATTCCAGAGAGCAGGTTTAACAAACTCTGAGTCAAACCCTGAACTGGAAACAGGAAACAGATATGTGTACAGATTTAAGTTTTAAATCAGATCTAATTCAATTAAAGGGGATATTAAAGGACATTTTAGCTGCAAAGTGAAAATCAGCTCATCATTCACCAACAACCTACTTTTGGCTGTTAGCTGAATGATCAAACATTATTTATCCAACCACAAACACACACAGTGAGTTAGCAGCTACACTTGAAATAATGTTAACCTGTTCTTTAAGGAAAATCCACAAAATAATCTAAACAAGTGTAAAATTAGCTGCTTTTTGTCATTAATGAAAAAAAAAAATTGTATTTAGACAAATGAGAACTGGAAAACCATCTGCAGCAGATGTTCTGATTTTCAGAAACAGAAAAAATGATTAACAAGAGTGGAAACAAGAAAAACACATTTATTCATTCTGAATGTTCTGAATGTTCAAATGAAACAATGCTAGAAAGAAGAAAACATGATTCTTTAGTGAACTGCAACCTGTGACGATGGATCTCAAGTAGACACTGAATCTGCCAGTTTGATCAAATAAAAAAAGACATTTAAAGACGTCTTGATGGGCTGCGGGAAAGTGACAATTATAAACATCTTTAGCAGAACCTTGACAGCTTTCTGCACTTCTGTTTGCAAATTACAGTTTATAGCAGCTTAAATGAGAAGAAAATAAAGGCAACTTCTGCTTTTAACACATTTTTTTCCAATTAAAACGACAAGAATTGAACCAAGAACCAGAATTGGAACAGAAAACCATAAGCAACACATTAACAACATCCTGGTGATTAATTTAATTGTTGGCAACTAATTGATTAATTGATTAATTGTCACAGCTCTAAATCAGTACATTCACAACAAATATCAGATTGTACAAACGCTGATCCATCAGAACCTGTGTTGATCACAGCAGACGTCATCCAACATCACACAGTGTCTGATAAAACACACATAACCACCATCACAACAGCAACAACAACAATGAAAAAACAACAATCTGTTCAAAAATCCCAACTTGTTCCTGCTTTATTTTACTGTAGAAATAACAATATGAAAACACTGCTACAATATTCAGCAAAACATTACATAAAAAACAAACAAACAGCAGCTTTATAACTGTTTGTGGCAGTGCTTTATCTTGTTATCAGAGTCTTTGTCTCAAAATCACCGAGGTTAGTACAAGTTGTTTGTGTTTCCCTCCTGCGTCCAGCAGAGGTCAGTATAACAGCTCACACAGAGAGGACAGTTTGTTAAGGGCAGGGACAGAATGCATTTCTGCCACAGCCAAGCAGGAAGCTCCAGGCCTGAAAAGTGAGGTCAATGTGGAAGTGCCTTAAACCTGCAGTCTTTCTAATGACCAGCAGGTGGAGACTCCACTAGTTGCAAAAAGAAAGTCTGGTTGTATGGAGGTCTATGAGAAAATGACTTTTCACTTGATTTATTACCTCAGTAAACATTTTCCTAATGAGTTTATGGTCTCAAATGCTAGTTTCAAATCTTCAGAAATTCAGTTTGTAAATTATGGCCCCATTTATATTGAAATAGACAAGACGCTACCACAGCGACAACATTGAATATGTAACGTAACCATGGTGTAACCTCAGATTCACAGAGTATAGGTGCAGCTGCTGCTATTTCAGTGTTTTCAGTTCATGAAAGTTAACTGTAACATTTTAGTCACTAAAAAAGTCTTGTTCAGTGTTTGGTTGTCATAAAAGACCCTCCAAGGAGTTGGTTCAGTTTTTCCAGTAAATACATTTTATTTTAATGGTTTTAAGCCTGTTTTTCACTAGCTAAAATTAGCATTAGCATTATCACACTTAACCATAGACTGTAAATGCACCGTGCTAACCAAGCTAGAAGCTAGTGCTAGGGTCAGCTCCACCCTCTCGTCCAAATATGGTCACCTCTGGCTCCAAAAATCAAAGATGGCGACAGTCAAATCACCCTGTCACTACAAGATCGAAGTGCAGAGACTTGTGGACCTTGTCTGTACATCTGTATGTCCATCAGTGATGACAGGGGGTCAGTGGAACTTCGTCCAAATCCATCCTTCCAGCCCAAAGTCATCACCTCCTCGTTCAGGTAAAGGGTCATTCGCCTGAGGGCTTTTTTCCCCCGTCCTCACACCGACAGGGAGGAGGAGTGTCTTCACACCCTGTGGCCCCATGCAGGCGCTCTGCTGTCATGTGAAGTGCATGGCGGCTTTCAGGAAGTTGGACCAGTTGTTCGTCTGCTAGGGTGGTCAGGCTCAGGGGGCCACTATGTCTGTGCAACGGCTCACTCACTGGATCTGTGATGCAATCAATCAATCAATCAATCAATCAATTTTTATTTTTATAGCGCCATATCACAACAGAAGTCATCTCAAGGCACTTTTCACATGGAGCAGGTCTAGACCGTACTCTTTAATTTACAGAGACCCAACAATTCCCCCATGAGCAGCACTTGGCGACAGCGGTAAGGAAAAACTCCCCTTTAACGGGTAGAAACCTCAAGCAGAACCCAGCTCTTGGTGTGCGGCCATCTGCTTTGACGGGTTGGGTTGAGAGAGAGAAAGAGAGAGTGAAAGGGGGGGGGCACAAAAAAACTCTGGGGAAGAAGCAAAGTTAGTGACATGCATTGATGTTACATGAATGCATACAGATGGAGAGGAGGAGGAGGAGAGAGGAGCTCAGTGCATCATGGCAAGTCCCCCAGCAGTCTAGGCCTATAGCAGCATAACTAAGGGCTGATCCAAGGCGAGCCTGGTCGGCCCTAACTATAAGCTTTATCAAAAAGGAAAGTTTTAAGCCTACTCTTAAACATAGAGAGGGTGTCTGCACCCTATAAAATCACCTACTATAATTACTTTATCTGTACTAAGGACTAAATACAACAAAAACTCTGAGAATTCAGATCAGAATTCAGAGTACGGGCCAGGAGGACGGTACACTATGACACATAGAACTGGCTGTAAAGTTTTCCAGGTTGCCTGAGAGAGACTAAGAACAAGGCTTTCGAATGAGTTATAATTAAATTTAGGTCTAGGGTTGATGATTAGGCTTGAATTGAAAATGGCTGAAACTCCTCCTCCTTGGCCAGTGTCTCGAGGAATATGAGTATTAATATGACTGGGGGGACTGGATTCATTTAGGCTGACATATTCTTCATGACACAGCCAGGTTTCAGTGAGACAAAATAAATCAATATGATGATCTGAAATTAAATCGTTTACTAAAACAGCTTTAAATGACAGAGATCTAATGTTCAAGAGAGAATTATCTTATTTTGTTGTACTATTGCAGTAGGGGTTTTAATTTTTACTAGATTTTTATGAATGACTCTTCTTTTGTTTACTTTGGATTTAATTGATTTAAGTGGTCGGGGGACAGACACAGTCTCTATGTGGTTTTGGGGACAGACACAGTCTCTATGTGGTTTTGGGGACAGACACAGTCTCTATGTGGTTTTGGGTGGGTAACTGCTCTAATGGAAGCGCAGAGAAGTGTGTAGGACTGCAGCTCTGCTTCCTGGTCTCAACTCTGGGTTGTCATGGTTTTGGTCTACTAATAAACTCAGCCATATTTCTAGATATGAGAGCAGCTCCATCCAAAGTGGGATGTATGCCGTCTCTCCTAATCAGACCAGGTCTTCCCCAGAAAGTCTGCCAATTGTCTATGAAGCCCACATCGTTTGCTGGACACCACCTCGACAGCCAGCGGTTGAATGATGACATGCGGCTATACATGTCATCACTGGTCAGATTAGGCAGCGGTCCAGAGAAAATTACGGAGTCCGACATTGTTTTTGCAAATGCAAAACATAACTGGCAGTTCAGTTAACTGGTCTTGATGAAGGTTATTGAGGGAAAACAGACGTGTGACAGCTGAGATACAGCAGGCATGGATGTAACTTGTCACATAGACAGGACAGAGCGGGGTTTTCTACCTGCTACACCAACTCCTTTACTGCATGCATATTGAGTTTTACCAAGTGATAATGCAGTTGGTTATGCAGGGTTTGGAAGCCTATGCTGTATTAACTGGTACTGAATTAATTCACTAGATCATTTTAACTACAGGATCATGGATACACATTGATTTGATTGAGTTATTGTAATGTACAATTAAAAAAAATTCCACAAGGTTGTACTGCCATGTCACATTGCCTCTGGTACAATGAGGTATTTATCATAATCATTTTCAAACAGTCAGTACTTGCTTTTTACACAGCTTCTGTTGATTATAGTAGACAAGCTCTGCTGCAACCATCCTGAGACAGACGTGTTACTGTATTTTGGCCATGAGTCTAATGGCCTTTGACTAATGTTATGCTTAGCACTGGAGAACACTGCTAACCATCATTACCCACATTATCCTGTACAGCCTTATCTGTACCAACTTATCTTCTTTGTTGATCAGAGTCGCTGAAGTTTTGTAAATTGGTGCTGTGATAGTTGGGTAGCCGGCTACTTTCTGACCCTCCACTTCTCTAACGTTAGTCTGTGGGTAAAGTCACGGTCACAGATTTTCATTTCTCATATTTATGCACTCTTTACTTTTTGTTGGCAAAGAGGTATTTATCATATGTGTGGCTTGTTAGTAACAGGTACAGCCTTAAAGTTTAGTAATTAAATCCTGTAGACCTAAAAACAAATTATTTTACCAGCACTACCTTGACTGTGACAGTAAAAGTGAACATAATTATTAAGTTATTAAATCAAAAATGTGCCCCAACACTTGATTTCATTAAAGATAAACTTTTGGTTTCAGGCCTGCCACTCGCTAGTACTAAAACTCTTCAGATTCAAATATCTGAAGATTCAAATGGTTTAACATACTTCAGCTAGAATCTGAACTGAAACAAGAAAATTTGACCATAATTCACCAATTCTAGCCTCCCTTCATCGACTCCTTATCCATAATAGATCAAACTTACTGAAGTTATTTAGTGTCAATCACACCTTCAGGATATTTGTGTTTCAGTGAGTTCTGTCTTGGAAAGATAAAAACATGAACAAACACTGAGCATGTTTTCTCCTCACGCAGTCTGCAGTGTCTGCCCCTTGATGTGATGTTGAAGCTATAAACCAGTCTCACGAGTCTGACCTGCAGTTCTATTGTTTTCTGTCTTATCCAGAATCAAACTGTTCCTGTAACTGAACGTTTTCAGCACTGTTCAAAACTGCTGCAGGAACATCTTGGGAGGAAAATGTTAAATAAATTATTTAATCTTTAGAAATAGTTTTTACTAATTACTTCCGAAGTTCTCAAATTTGAAAACCTGAAACCCCCTTTCCTGTGAAGAGTGCAGTTTCCACTGAGGAGGAGAAGACGTGTTCAGTGACATTTTAGAACAAAAATAATTTTTTCCAATGTCACCATTAGACTTCAGGTTTTAGATCTCAATCCATGAAACAACATGTGATACTTAGTAGAATTTCTGAATTATTAATATTTATATGTATTAATCTTGGTTTGGTATGAAGGAGATCTTTCAGAGTAATAAAAAAGCTCTGGCTCCATATGCATTTCTCTTGTACTCAGATGACATTTTAGGTCTTCAGCCCTTCTTCAAGATTAACAATCATAGCAGTATGCAGGCACTGGTATGTTATGTAGGCCACACCTAGTAACACATCTGATGGTGATTAAATAATCATGTTCCATCATCAGGGTGAGAAAAACAATCAAAAGGCCTTCAGCGAATCAAAACTTTTAAACAAACAGCGTCAGGACCTACAGCCAATCAAATCACTTCAAATAAAGTGACAAGAACCACTATGTCTCATACCACATGTAGAAATTTAAATATTACATTGCAAGTTTTTTGGTTAAGTATATTTAAAATGTTTAAAAAATACATGAGATTTGAGTAGATTTCTAATAGACATACAGAGGACGTTAAACATCAGCTCAAAAGATGAACATCATACACAATTTAACCTAAATATATAATAAATGGAGGAACATTACAGAAAACACTTCAGGTCATAATCTATATTTAATCCATGAGGTGACCAGGAAAGTAAAACTAGTTACCTGTGAGGGAGTGATACTTTCTCAATACCAACATATCTTAGAGAGGAAAAAGGATGATTAAATTCAACAGAATGTGCTGCTACTGGATCATTCATGTCTTTACATCTAATAGTGCTTCTATGTTCAGCAATATGAGTTTTCAGTGCTCTACTCATCTTTCCAACATATAACTTTCCACAAGGGAAAGTGATGAGATAAATCAGGGGTTCTCAACCTTTTGTAACTTAAGGCCCACTTCTGATTGTTAAAACATTTCTGAGGACAACCTTCCCAAATAAATGAAAAAAAACATGACAAAAACACTGGGCTGTAAATATGTGTTATGCCACTGCCAGCTGTAATGACCAAAATAAATACTCTGCTCACCCCCAGTGAGAAACTTAGGCTTCTTAGAAATAATGAGATCAAGTTGTGGTGGGATGAGTGAGAGGCTGACCTGCAGAGTAGCATCCAAGTTGCTTTCACTTTGTTCCTTGCCTTTGATTTTGTGACAGTCACAATGGAAACCCCTGACTCACATAAATAGGTGGTGGTGAGAGGCAACAGAAATTTGATAGCCTGTTTTGACAGAAAGGGTTACTGACTTGCAGCCAGTATACCTAAGATGTGTTGTGATGATGATGGTGTAATGATATTAAAAATGTGATTGGTCATTAAAATTATGCATTTGAATTTGATCTTTTATATTTATGTGAATTATTGAGCACATTTAGATATAAAAATAATTAGCTTTGTAAACTGTACTACCTCTGCAGCCCACTAGATGGCTCTCTGAGGCCCATCTGTGGGCCGTGGCCCATTGGTTGAGAATGGCTGAGCTAAATGATCAACTTAGTGTGACATGAAATAACTCAGTTATAGGGATCTCTTTACCTGTGTGAGGATGTTTAAAACTGTTACATCAGTAAATATAGTTACACTGACTACAACAACCATACAGTAGGTGTTAAAGTAACTCAGGCTGGTATTGATTGAAGAGGAGGTAAATATGAATGAACCAGGAGGTTTCTAAGGTTTTTAGCTCTTTTATAAACCATAACAGGTTGTTCTTTGAATGCACTATTGAGTTGAAAATCAGATTCAAGTATATGCCAGTGTTTTGTTATTATTCCCTTTATCTGTTCTGCACTCGTAGAATACTCTGCTGTAAACATTATTCATTCATCTGATTTCACTGTAAGTTTATTTTTTAAGACATCAGACCTTGATCTGTCTTTTATTTTAGTGGCAGCATCATGTAGGTCAGATTTCTTCTATCCTCTTTGTTTTTCATTTCATTCATGTTCCTGACAAAATCACCAGTTTTCTGGCAAATTCATTTTAATCTGCAAAACTGACTTAAAGGAGACTATTATTAATGTTAAAGCATGATCAGAGTCTGCCATTAGTAAAGTATTTATAGCAGTAGGTTTGTTTAACAGATCTGTATACAAGAGATTATTCTCTCTAATGTTGAGGTATGTAATAAATGACTCTAGCTGGGTCTTGGACCCTTTAAACAGACAAAACACATCATTCATAATAATATATTCTCCTTGAAGACATGATTAACGTCAACGTTATTGTGACTGTTCACAAGACTTTGTTCTTCCACAAGGGGTGGACAAAATACTGTGAACACTTAATGTAAAAGCACTTAAACTTTAAGGAGACACTGACAGCTCAATGGGAAGTCTGAACATTTCTCTTAAGGAGGAAACTTTTACTGCTGCCTCGCCTGCAGAGTTTGATCCTCAGAGACCAGAGACAGATCACATCATATTACTGCAGAGCCTTTAAAGTCCCGAAAGGTCAAAACAACTTATTATAATGTGTACAAACGATAATTTACTCTGAATTCATATGTGTGAAAAAAATAACCTTTTATTAATGACTGATAATAAGTTATAACTGCAGGCCTGACGACTTCTCAGTGACTGTGATTGATTGATTTACTGACTGGAACAGTGTGCAGTTTGAAAAATTGAAGATGCACTGCACCAGAGTTAGCTTGAAGTTAGTTTGTATCTGTAGTCCCCAACAAAAAACATACAACAGCACAACAACAAACAGTACAAAGCAAAACAACAACAACAACAACAAAAAAACCACACACAGAACGCACCATACAAAATACAAAACTACACAGAGCACATCACATAAACCCACAATATCAATTAGAATTTGTCAAATTTAAATCAAGACCATAGATGGAGTTTAGACTCAGTGGTCACACAGCTGATTGGTCTTTAGTAGATTTTTTAATTTGGCCTTGAATGTATTGATTGAACTGCAGTTCTTCATATCATCAGATAGGACGTTCCACTGAGTTGTGGTTTTCACAGAGAAAACTGACTGTCCAAATGCAGTGTGATGAAATGGTCCAATCATGTATAGAGGATATTCTGGAGGATCTAATAGAACTTACTGAGCGAGTGAACACAAAGTCACATAGTGGAGGAGGACAAACCATTTAACATTTTATAAACTAGGCACAAATTTGAGAATAATCTAAAATTGTCAAAGCTCAGTAAATTGTATTTCTCCAGAACCCTACAGTGATGGAAATGCATTGGCTTTTTGTCCAGAGTTTTTAGAGTTTGTTTGTATAAGGATTAAAGAGGTTTTATGGCTGTTTCTCCACCTGCCCCCAACATGTGATCAATAAGACATCTGGGAAAGAATCACAGCTGCATAAATATCTTGGCTGCGTCCAAAGACAGACAGTTTCTAATATGTCTAAAATTTGCTAAGTTGTACTTTACGGTTTTAACCGTGTTTTAAACATGTTTCTTAAAGTTCAAATTTGGATCCAGTGTCACACCAAGATATTTTAAATCAGTAACTATGTCAATATTTTCACCTTTGATGAGAATATCAGCATTAGGAGGTTGTACCATGGTCTTAGAGAAAAACATACCTTTTGTCTTGTTTACATTTAGACTCAGACATGATTGATCAAGCCAGTGTGTGATCCTTTCCAATGCAATTGTTAGCTTAGCAGCAGCTAACTCAGCTGTTTTTGCATGTGTTTACACAACGGTGTCATCTGCATACATTTGTAGTTCTGCATCATGACACTGTTGAGGGAGATCATTAATATATAGGCTAAATAATAGAGGACCTAACACTGACCCTTGTGGAACACCCATTGTGCACTTCATGTTACTGGACAGTGTGTCACCAACTTTAACACATTGTCTCCTATTAGATAAATATGAAGACATCCATGCCAGTGCTCTAGATGAGAAGTTAAATTTAGAGAGTTTCGGTAGTAAAACATCATGATTGACTGTGTCGAACGCTTTACAGAGATCTAAAAATACAGCAGCAACTACTCCTCTTTTGTCAAGTCTTGATTTAATTTGCTCTATTAAGTGCAAGGTAGCAGTTTCAGTGGAATGATTTGCTCTAAAGCCAAATTGCATACGATATAGACCAAAATTGCTTGTATTAAGAAATGTTATCAGTTGTTTAATGACAACTTTCTCAGCAACCTTTGAGAGTACTGGCAATAAACTTGATTGATCTGTAGTTGATCTGTAGTTACTGGCTTCAAGGCGGTCTCCAGATTTAAAAATAGGCGTGACAACGGCGCATTTCCAGTCATCAGGAAAGGAGTTATGTTTAAAAGACAAGTTAATTAAATGAGCAATAGGGGGAGTTAAAATATCTCTGTGTGATTTAACAAACATTGTGTCAAATTGGAAAGCATCTCTACTTTTGGAGCTTTTTAAGGAGCTGATAGTGCATCTCTAGATTTCATTAGTTTCCATAAATTTTCTTTAAACCACGGTAAATTGTTTTTATTTGTAGATTTTATCTGTATCCTCACATTAAATCTTTCCCTCACAGAGTTGATTGTGTGAGTAAAAGTATCACAGCCATAGTCCAGGTCATCAGAGGACAGAACATCATCCCAGTTCAAGCTGTTCATTTCATTGGTAAATTCTTCTTGCTTAGCTCTGGGTATGCATTGAAGGATCATTGTCTTAGTTGCCGTGGTCTTAAATCTACTTTTAGTCAGTTTTCTTGCACATAGGGTTAGGTTATGATCTGATGAGCCAGTGATTAAATTATAACTTTTAGTTATTCTTTCTAGTTTGTTAGTAAATATCAGATCAATTTGTTTACTGGAGCATTTTGTAATCCTAGTTGGACCTTTTACTAGTTGTTCTAGTTGGAATTTCTCTGTGATCATTTTTAGTTCTTTCCTCTTAGTTTTATCCTCCCAGTTCACATTAAAATCACCCATAACTAATAATTCTTTGTTGAGATTGCACTCTTTCAAGACTTCTGTGAGTTGATCATAGAAAGTGTCATCTGCAGACAGGGGCATATAGACACCTATGATGTTAAAAAACATTTGTTGGGATAACATTATTTTTATCTCAACATATTCTAACCTGTTACCCGCATTATAAACCACACGTTCACATTCGATGTTGTCTCTCACATAAAAAAGCGCCCCTCCTTCTTCTTCCATCAGGTCTGTCTCTTCTGAAACATTGGTATCCAGGCACCATGAACACACTTGCAGGAGTTGTTTGTTTCAACCATGTTTCAGTCAGACAGAGAAAATCCAGATTTGAGTCAGACATAAGATGAGTTAGCTGATTGCTCTTTGCAGTAATTCTTCTGATGTTAAAATGTCCACTATATAGCCCCCTCGGTTTCAGCTTCGGGTCCCATAAGACTTTTGCATGATTGACAGTTTGGAAGGTTTTGAATTACCTCTGCCTCTTCACTGCAGGGTTTCGACACACAGTGGTGTCAGCAGCAGGTTTTGTGAGAGAGACACTGGACCTATCAAGGTTTCCACAGCTCGGTAGCAAAAAGTTATTCATGGAGACATCATGCCTCGTGTTAACAAAGTTTAGTCTGTTAAGGGAGAAGCCCGGCTCAGAAAGTTGCTGCTCATTCATCACTGGCACCAGAGGAGTCCCAGACACACTCGGGCACAAATCAGCATCAAAGTTCTGCAGCGTTCCAGGGGTCACTGGTCCAGGATTTAGCTGAACATCTCTGGAGAGCAGGATCAGCATGAAGAGGAGACCTGCTGTTCTCTGAAATGGAGTGGCAGATGACCGGTCCACTGGATCAGTGATTCGCTCTGATACCTGGGCTCGCCCGTGCCGTAGGACGTAAAATATCCCAGTAAGTTATGATGAAAACTCACATTAGGAGTGTCAGCTGGCCATGAGCCAGCATTTGACCCAAGCTCAATCACTTGGTGTCCCAGTTGTTTTTCATCAGTGTTGATTGCTCTAGCCAGACAGACACGTGCAGGCAATACAGCAATGAGTACCAACAGTAGTCCAAAGAGCAGCCCATAAAACACAGCCCAGGTGTTTTTGCTGATGAAACACTGCTTTGAACTTGAAGCAGGTTTTGACAGGCATGCTCTGTGGTACGATAAACATCCTATGTAGCAATCTCATCCAGGATCCCGGTGGCCAGAGGGTAGAAGCTCCTCTTAAGCCCCTCAGCAAGAGCCCGGTGCACCTGGAACCTCCTTTCGACCTCAGCAAGGAGAAAAGGCCGCCATCTGGGTGGTTAGGAACTCCAGAAGATCCATGTGGCCAGGACTGTTTCCATCCATGTTGAGATGGATGTACAGATGGTTGTACTTGATGTTTAATCTGATGTTTATGTTTGAAAACCTGGACTGGTCTGGTAGAAGAGTCGGCAGAGGGATGAGCTGACCATCTCCCCATCCTGATGAGTGACCCCCAGTCATATGCCATCACTTCTTGAGTCCAGGGTGCACAGAGAGGCTCCAGCAAGGTGTGACACATCTAGCTGACTGACTGACTTAATCCTCTTTACCCCGTTGAGGGGCATAGGGCATCCACTAGAGCTCTCAGAGACACATCTCGCTACCATTACATAAAGTAACAAAATAAATTGTTTTTACAGCGTTGTATTAGTGTCATTAAGTAATGTACATGACTTACCACAAAGTCTGTATTTATCTGAGTATTTCAAGTTTGTTAAAAGCCAAATTAGCATGCTAAGAAGCGTCTGTTATACGGTACAGTAAAAATTGGTAGAAAACTAGTCGACCAGTAAACCGAAAATGGAAATGATGTTGGGATTTCTCTCTTGCTCGGACGTTGATATAATAGGCTCGTTCAGTCAATGGATATGAGCCGCTGCACAATCACCACGCAATTCGTACTAGTTAGATTCTTTTTAAAATTATTTCTTTATTTTAGAGAACACGTGTACAATAACAGGATGTACACAAACAAATGTCCATACCAGGTGTACATATACAAAGTTATAAAAAATATTTTGAAAAAGTAATACAAATTCAAAATAATGTATCATCGGTCAATAAGAAATTTATCAAAAACACAATTAGTTTTAATTGCCTTCTTATTCTTCAGGACTCTTACCGTGGAACCATATTGATGCGTTCTTGACAAAAATGTCCCAAATTTGATTTGGAGTCCTCTCATCTCCTCTTGTGATAAAATTGACTGTACAAAAAAATATAATATCTTTAACCTTCTCATTGCCTTCAAAACATATAAAAATGTCTTTATTCTGAATATGTATATGTAATGCTGAACATCCACTCAAAATATTCTGGTAAACATACAGTGATAAAACAAATGACACATTGTTTCTTCTACTAGTCCACAGAAATTGCAAGAATATTCAATATTAAATCTTAATCTCTCTAATGTCCTTTTTGCTGGATATTCAATGCAAAAGGAAACCTCTTTAACTTTATTATTAAGAAAAAATTTGTCCCCAACTAACCAAATTTTCTGCCAATTAATTTCTACATAAAGCGGGGACCAAAAGAATCTTCCTGGGGGCAGAGTTACAGCTTATATGTAATTCCTGATGTATTTATTAAAGCATTTATTCTTAATGTCAGCTTCTCCAAGGAATATACCTCTATTGAATGGATTAATCATTGAAACCTTGATTACTGAACCTCTGAGAAGCTGCAGCACAGCCCTCAGCAGAGCATCAAAAACCACTGCATAACTGGTGACCTGAACTCAGAGAGGAATTCATTATTGTTAGTAACTTCCCATCAGCATTAACAAGATGTTTAATCAATAAATACCATTGTAAACCCATTAGTGACTTATTTTATATTGAATATTCTTGTTATTCCAAATATAGTAATTAATTGGTGGAAATCAGTAAATTTCCAGGCCAGCAGAGCTTGTTCATGGAAATTTGATAACTTAACAGGAAACTTGTCAATTCTTTAATCACATTTAAGCAGAAAATATAAGTCCATCCATTAAACTAAATATTTATATGGGGAGGGTATTCCAGATGTTTTCTTCTTCTATAATCAAATTAGTTAATCATTTCACTTTGAAAGTATTATTTAACATTTTGAAACTTAGTACGTCCAGACCACCATTTATTTTTATGTCGCATAACATATTTTTTCTTAAATTATGACACTTGTTCCTCCAAATTAAATAAAATAAAATCTTGTCTATTCTATTGTATATTTCAGGAGGTATTCCAATGATAAAAACATATAGACAGATCTGATTATTCCCTCAGCTTTAGACAGTAAAACTCTTGCCAGTTGGATTTGTGTTTGACTTGATCCCAACTCACTCTGACATCATGCAGACGTGGGCAACAACAACCTGATGAGATCAAGTCGGCTGCAGCTGTTTTCCACTGACTGCAAGGATCAGGGCATGATGGGAGAAGCCTGGCTGTCACCTGATCAAAGAGCTGATTGGTTCAGGAGTTTGATCAACAACATGATGTTTTATCTTCATTTTGGATTTCAGTTGTCTGATCTTCTACTAAGAATTCGGATGTGTTGATGACAACTTTTATCATCCAAAGAGACAGAAAACATTCCATAACCAAAAATTACAACAGACACAATATGAAGATTATATCATTATTTAATTATTGATGTGAAGCCCCAACAGTCTGAATATTTGACAGATAAATGATATAATGTCTATTTCTGCTTTTTTCCTCTAGATCTGATTTGTGTTTTACTTTATTTATTTATTTATTTGTACATAACAAAATACAATGTTTTTATACAATATTTAAACATTTGATATGTACACAGAGACATTCACATGTAGGTAAAAAACACACTTTTACCTGCATAAACTCAACTATTCATTCATTTGAAGTAAATAAACATCTGTGCAGGAGAGATAAGAAGATAAAAGCTGATACAAAGATCTCTCCTAAAAACTAAATTACATAGAAAAAAATAATAATTTCATTTTATTAGAATTTCTTTCTTTCATCAATGAGATGTGAATGAGTTTGATTAGTGTGACATCAGCTGATTACAGTCGGCATGTTGACCAGCAGGTAGTGATCCGCTTGCTGCAACAGTTACATTTCTATGTAAAATAATTTAATAGTCTAATATTGGAGATTACAGAATAAATGTTGTTTTGATTATTGATTATAGGTCATTTTAACAGTTTATATTCTATCATACAGATCAGCATTAAAACAATGTTAATGATTGATCAGCTGAGCTTGAGTAGATTGATCTGATAACATTTTATTAAATCAGGATCAGATCTAACAGGATGTAAATATTTCTGTGACTTCCTGTAGATTCTTTGAAAGCTGCTGGAAACTGTCTGACTTGACTGCAGCTTTTTGTCACTTCCTGCTGATGCTGCCGCCTGATCCCTCCACTTTACAAGAAAGGAGCAGTTCATCTGAAACAAGCCTACTGATCAGCTTTCCAATAAGGAGGCGTGTCGGTCGGTAAAAGACGTGAAGGCTCTTGTGTATCTTCACTCATGGCTCCTCAGAGCAGGAATAAGAGCTTTGGGACGACCTGCAAGATGGCGGAGCAGAACGACTTCCGGTTCAAGTGAGGATCGAGGAACCTCAGGTTTCTGTAATCCTCTACTGTGATACAGAAACCAGGTTTCTGGTTTACATGACAGGACAGAAATCAGCTGAGTGCAGAGAGTCGACTGTAAACTGGTTACTGAAGTGCAGCTGAACACACTGATGAAGAGTTTTGATCTGATGAAGCTGAGAGCAGAAAAGAGGCTGAACTATGAGAGTGATTGATGTGAGAATCCATAACAAGAAAACCAACAGCTGCTGTCACTATAAGATAAACTCTGGCTTTACTTTCACTGAAGTGGATCAACAAATGATAATTAAACATTAAACTAAATGAACAGTTATATATCACAGAGGAGGCGGTTTCCCAGAATCACACAATTTAAAATTTAAAAGACGATTATGTGTCTTTGAAAAAAAATAATTACAATTATCAACATCACACTTAATAGGATTAAAATGAAATAATGTTTGTGATGTTTAAACATTTATATGAACAGTGTAGAGCTTGTTGTCTACACAGTTGTCTAATGTTGTTCATCTACATCACTGCATCTTTAGCTGCTGTTGTTAGTTTATCAAACATGTATCGCAGCCCTGCTTTGTTTTTTTTATCCATTCGTTTTTTCATCTCCAGCTTCTTGACCTTCTCTGTGGCTCTGATCTCCTTCATCTTCTCAATCAGGAAGTCCAAGTGGACATGAGTAGACAGTGAATTATCATTCAGAGCGATCCGCTCTAGTTGCTCCACATGTTGGTAGACCTCATCCAGCAGCTGAATCTTCTCTGCTTTCAGTTTTTCCATCTCTGTTTGAAGATTTTCCAGAAGGCTCTTCTTCTGTTCACGATCTGTTTTATTCTCTTCATATTTCTGTTTCACATCTTGAAGGGTCTTCTTAACTTTCCTGGTCTTGTTCACATATCTCCACTTTTCTTTCACATGATCTGATGCAGGACACTTCCCTGTACAAACAGTACAGTGACCTCTTTTCATGACCTCACAGTGTTTTGGACTCCAGGCCTTTGTGCATCCAGGATAGTGACAGGTCTCTTTACAGATGTTACAGGTGACAGCTGCTTTATAAAAAAACAACCACCTCCTCCCACCTCTGATGTCTTCTTTATCTTTGTAGGGCTCATCAACTTCTACAGTGAACTCTTTATTCTTCTTCATCTCTTGTTCATGTTTCTTCAGAGCTTCTTGAGTCTGTTGGATCTCGTTCTGCTTTAGTTCAATCAGCTGGATTCTGTCTTGCAGGTTGTTGATGCAGGCTGTTATTCTGATGTGTGCGTTCAGCACTTCAACAGTTGTTATCAGATTTTGAGGTTTCGATTTTTCCAGGAAGTCTGTGAATCGTTTCATTCCTCTCTTTGTTACCCACCATGCGTTGTCTAAAGCAAGTTCTGTTTCCTCTGTTCTCTGTGTGGTCTGGTTGTTATTAAACAGGAAGTAAACGGGCTGATTCTTCTCATTTTTGGCACCTTTAATGTTTGCAGCTTCAAGAGCTTTCAGAGCATTTTCAGGTGTTATTCCATCTGAGTGTGTGATGAGAGCGACGATGTTCTTCTCAATGTCTTTTCCAAACAGAGACGTCACTGAATCAAAGATGTAGTTCTGTCGGTCACTCAGCTGATTCTCACTCGACTTCATCACCAGACCCACTGCATCAATTTCATGAACTCCATCTTCTGAGCGGAACAAGTCAAATAATCTTTGACTGATGATGTCATCATTTTCAATCCCTCTGGTGTCTCCGTATCCAGGAGTATCGATGATGGTCAGAGAGAAGGGCAGAGTTTTATCTTCAAAACCAAAGATCTCGTACACGATCACATCTGGTGTCTGACTCTCTGTCTGACATCTTCTCTTCTTCTCTTCTACCATCTCAAACCAGATGTTGTCCTCAAACTTCACTCCCATGGTGTAGTTGAACAGAGCGTTGATCAGAGTAGATTTTCCTGTTCCTGTTTCACCTACAAGTAAGATGGTTTTGTTTTTCTTGTTCAGGTTTTTCTCACCAACAGTTT